>NC_065562.1:3079299-3303319 GCF_022605725.1 Anthonomus grandis grandis | reverse complement strand
ACACATCTCGTGAGAGTGGAAGCATTACATAATAAGGCGTAACATTGAATTGTTTTAATTTAGATAATTATACCATAAATATAGTTACTTAAGTTTTAAATATTAAAATGAGAAAATGATAATAAATTCATGTTAAATCATACAAAAAAAATCAAAAGAAGAATATGGTTAAGATTAAAAGAATGTGCTTACGGGTCAAGTTCCATGGTGTTCTTCTTTCGGGGGCGAGAGCCCGCGATGGGCAATTTTTCACCACATAGGGCTTACGGCATGATGTGTGTTGACGGGGCTAAGGGCGGCGAAATTATTTTTCAGGCTTCAGGGCGAAATCCTCATCACTGCTGGGTCACGGCTGGCGGTTTACACTGTCATATTTAAGGAGCCCTAAGAGAGATTTCTCAATGGAAACACGGAACACCAAATAAAATGTCACCAACGGTGAAAACTACTTACGAAGTTTCGAGAGGCATCAAACTACTAAAACCCATCCTGCTTCAAAAATATTTCGTTGAAACTGAAGAAACACTAATGCATTTTAGTTTTAGATGTTATTTTAACAAAAAAGGTGCTGGCGGAGAGAGATGATAATAGATTTATTTCAAACCTCTCTCCGTCACAGCGGGCAGCACGGTTCACTCTTGACGGACGCAGGAGCTGGAAAGACCCCCAGATGCGTCGCGGAACTGCTTAAGTAGTAGTCCAAAAGACGTCTGGGCGCAAGACCGGAGATTGAGGAACTTCACTCGTTACTTTATGGGTTTAGCCGCTATGGGCCCAACCAAAAACCCATACATAGGTCACTAATAAGCAAACCATAGAGTGCCTAGTGGAAAGTACAATTACGGGCCAAATCTTAATAATTCGACACGCGGCGCCACTGGCGTCCGCTTTAGTAAACCGGTTGACCAATTCAATTGCCGTGAAATCTTCTCCATGCACAGCATATTGTAAACAATAACAAAGAATTAAAATGGTGATAATATTGATAGTGGTTTAATGAAAAATATTGGCGAATTCCATTAAGAGTCGAAGGCAATTGTAATTATGGTGGGTGTCTCAGTTTTGAAAGAAAAATTTAGAATAAAGTCATTTTTAAATATTTTAACCAAATGAATAAAAGTTAGGATTCTCCAGATCCCGTCTAAAGCGTAATTAATCCTGCAACACTCTCAGTAAAAACTGCAAAAAATTTAGACGAATACAGGTAAAATTTTATACTTTCATAAACGTGTAAATTGCAAAAGCTGCAAAACACATCAAATAATAACCTCATATGACCCCCCTTCCCAACTATTAAAGGCGATAGACCCATCCTTAAAGATTTCTTTAAAAACACGACGAAAGTAATACAAAAACAACCCAAAAATTTATCTGGGTACGTATAATTCTCAATATCAGTGGGTTAGAGAGATATACACAATCACTTGCACAGCCTAAAGTAGAAATCCCCAGATCGCAAGTGTTTTATCTTTGTTTAATAGACTAGCTAAAAAGAGGTGACAAGTCTGGGAGTGCTGGGAGTGTTTAAAATGATTTGTAAAATACTTGGATTTTAGTCCGCGGTTAATTTTTTTGATATTATTTTCTTGTGATATTTTTTTGTTTCTAAAAATGGACATTTTCGAAAGAAAAATAAAAAATTGTGTAAAACATGGGGTTTAACGTATATTTAAAATGATTTCATCGATAAATTATTTAAAATTTTGCCATTTAAACATGTATATCGTGCGACAATAAATACGAGATAGACGCACGGACTATTCAGTGCGGCATTTGCTACACATCAAAGATTCTAATAGATCTCTGAACTGGATTTTAAGCCAATTAAATTACGGCTACCGAATCATCAGCCGAAGCGAATCTTCAAAAAAAAACTTGTTGCTTTCTAGTTATAGAGTAATTTTAAAAATATTGAACGTTTTTTAAATTTATTTTTGGACTTTTTTTGAGTGTTTTTTAATTTTTTTACTTTAATATTAATATTACAGTTTAATATACTTAATAGATTCGCGCCTATTTTTTATGAAAAAATCATTTATTACTTTAATAAAATATGTTGATGCCAGTGCTGTTTGGGTATTTATAAAAATAGAAGACTGTGTGCCAAATCTGGTTTAATTAAATTTCCAGTCTCAACTACAAAATAGGCGTTAATTTCTGGAATAAACACATAGAGAAGGTCTGATCTTGCATAAAATCTAAGTCTAGGTTTCTTCAAGTTGTTTGTGTGTGTGTCTGTATGTCTTATCAGAAATATAATTAAAGTACGCGGATGTTTGCTATATTTGTTATCAATAGTATTTTCAGAGAAATATTGCATCATTTATTGGGGAATTTTTTGAAAGCTGTAATTTATGGTTTTGGAGTAAAATTCTTAGTAGAAGGTATTGGATCTAGATTTCTTCGATTTAACGAAGAATTTGAATTATTTTGTGTGATAATGGAAATTGTGTGGGAGCAATCATCGTGGAGGTGAAAATGGGTTGTGTATCGGTTGAGTTTTTTTTAAATGTGGAGGTGATTATAGAGGTTGTATAGGAACATTTATTGGTTGATTATAAGAATTATTTATAATTCAAAGATGCTACTTGATGCACTCCACAGCAATTTTTCCAATAGAAAATATTGTTTACATTGGATTTGACTTTCGATATTTCGATTATTATAACTGGTCACAAAAATGCCCCAGTTTGTATATCTAACTGAGCTATATTAGCATTTCATCATACACTATCTATAAACATCAAAAGCGTTACATTACGAGAACTATTTCTATATTTATTCAAACGTTCCTTTAAAGCTGTTAGCTTAATCTAAAGGTGGTACTTAGTGTTTTCTAAATGGCACATTTTCTTCTTCAAGTGCGGTAAGGTTTACCAGTTTATTGAGATACTTTCTACATTAATTTTTTAACGAAGGAAAACCGAGAAGCTTTTGTAGCTGTCCTATTTGTTTTACGTGGCATCTGAAATAAAACAGATATATTTATCTAAAATAACCTAGTATATACGTAAAAAATAAATTCTAAAAACTAATGGGATAATGTTAATAAGCCATGCTCGGCTATTACCTGCTGACCTACTGTACCAATCACAATTTAACCCAATTAAATTAAGTAAATTATTCCAGGGATGTAATAAGCATAAAAGTAATAAAATAGGAATATAATTTTTTTGGTTATCTTAGGTACTCATCAGCAGTTTTTATTCTGAGTGTTTCTTAACGGAAGCGGCTAAGTGTTTACGATTTGGCAAATAATATAATACGCTACCCACCACTGTAAGTTTCCATTGATTAAAAAATTAACAACAGTTTCAATAATTTTACACTTAGTAACGAACAATAATTTTTACGTTTAATTACTGAGAGTTACTAAACGTACAATAGGAAAGAAGGTTGAAAGGAATGAAAATAACATGCCTAATATTATACTCATAATATTTTAGTTTATGCTTAGTTTAGTGGGCTAATAGAGTGTATCAAATTTCATAAATTTAATCTGTTTTTATTGTTTTAATATTGGCTAAAAAATGTAGCCTCATTTTTTTAAATATGTCAAATTAGGTTAATTAGCCAGGATTTTTTTGCTAATAATGTAATCTGAAAAACGTTTTATTTTTATTTTTAGAGATAGAGAATTTTTACTGGAAGCATTCGCAAATTTTGGTTTTGCCTTACTGAGTGTAGGATCAGCACTTGGAAGAGATCCTATTGCGGAAAAACAGTGGAATCTGGGTACCTTAATATTATTAAAGATTATTAAGAAAAGAATAAACATCGCCTCGATAGTGTTAAAAATGTTTTGCAATCACATTTTGACTAGACACAGTGCACCACAATATATTGGTAAGTTTTTTACCTACAATTGTATCGAATATTTTAGTGCGCTGGACAGATATTGTTATTATACATGTACATACATAGATAGTTTAGGCTATGCTTTCTTACTAGGTTGTAGTTGTACTTAGGTTTTAGTGGTACTTGTACAATATCTGCTTTATTTCCCACGCATTAAAAGGGTATGGGGTTAAATATAAACCCGGTACCTTATATATAATTCTTACGTATACTTGTTAAATTAAAAAAAAGGTACTTAGTAGTATTCATTAAAATACAGGGTGGCGCATAAGAACCAAATGTTTTTAGGTTGGATAGTACGCGGGCATTGGAAAAATGCGGGGCGTACACCATCTTGCGATTCGTTTTTTGACTTAAAGCGGTTCCGTCATTTTACTTTGAGTCGCAACCATGGAGCCATGGACGTTAGAACAACGCGTATTTAATTAATATTGTTTTGTTAGAAGTAGTGAGTTAGTGACTGCAGTTCAAGGTGAATTCCGTCGAAGATTCAATATTTATCGAAATGACTCGCTCCCCGCTCGAGACACGATCTTAGTTGGGTTCATAATCGATGAACGGAGAACTCTATAATGATATAAAAACCACCTGGCCGTTAGCGTACTCAATAGAAAGTTGAAAAGATTAGACAAGCGGTATAGTAGAGCGCACTCCGCTCTGCTCATCGTCATTCAGCAGCACTTCGCATCAGCAATCGCGTACAAAAACAAAATAACGGTTGTGCAAGAATTAAATGTTAGAGATTACCCACAACACTTGGCTTTTGCGCAACAAATACTTTAAGTTTTTCAACAGATTGAAAACCTTTCCTTAGTTATGAGTGATGAAGCCCTTTTCCGCCTTAATGAGGCCGTCAACAGACAGAATTGTCGTTACTGGGCTGACGAAAAACCGCGAGAAATGTATGAAAAATCACTCCACAGACCTTTGATAATAATTGGGGAAGCGGTAACATAAATTTGGTCGTTGGACCATATTTTTTTGAAAAAAATGGGTTTTGTTTTATTCATATGGTTAACAACTTTTTCATTCCTGAGCAAAAAGAGGTATGGATATCCAAGATTTGTGGTTTCAGCAAGAAACCACAAACGGCACACACCGCCAGAGCATCTATGGTTGTTATTTGCTGCCTCTTTCCTAACCATCTCATATCCCGGTTTGACGACATTTTATAGCCTCCCCGATCCCCTGACTTATTCATATGCGATTTTTTCTTGTGGTGATACTTAAGTTGCGTGTTTACGAGACCTCCCCGTACGTTAGATGAATTAAAGGAAGCGATTTGTCCCAATCAATAGAGATCTACTGAAAAGAGTGGAGGTAAATTTTCGAGAATGGCTTCAACAGTGTATCACTGAAAACGGTCATCACATGGCAGATATTATTTTCCGATTATAAATATCTTAAAATGCTTGGTTATTACATATATTGTGCTACCAATAAATTTTTTTAGAGTAAGAACTTAAAGTTTTATTGTTAGTTTAAAAACACTGCCAATGCCCCACCCTGTATAATTAAACCAGCATGGCAGTCTGATGGAATGTAGAACCTATGAATATAAACATTAATCGGTATTTGGCCAAATTAGTCTCCTGTCATCAAAGAGACTATAGCTTACACCATAACTTTGGCTTATACAAAAGGGTCTGTGACCGAAACTTCAAACATTTTGAGATGGACCATACAAAGTTCTGGAAGCCATATCCTTTACAGGATAGAAAAGCTGCTGCGGTGTAAAGCTCGAATCATTAACTTCAACTTATTATGGAAACCACGAAGACGCTAAGCTGCGGCAAATTCAACCAAAGCCAGATTTAACATTCGCTTGATATAGAGCCCATAATTTTAATGGTCAAAAAAGTTAGTACGGCGTGATCTGTGCAGCAAGACCTTTACTATATTTATGTTTATAGTCCAGTTTTTTTTTGTATGATCGGCCGTCCCATAACAACGCACCACAAAAGTATTTTTCGGATAAAAAATATACTTACTGTAGAAAAAACAACTGAGAAATGCAATAAACGCAAAAAATGAGTTTTGCAACAATAAAATTTACAATAATTGTTTGAATTGCACACTGCGCACTGAAATTGTTAATTAATGAATACAAAACTCTTATGCCTCGTATGGACTATATACAGTGCTTTCATTTCAACACGATCCACCCTTGAAAACTTTCTTAAAAAAAAAAAAAAAACACGTCAAATTAGTTATACAGGGGGACGTTTAATTATGTATTTACTGAAGTTCTGTCAATCACCTCCTCACCTCCAGCTAACCTCACTTTAATATGTCAAATGGGAACCCCCATCGTGTGATACATCATAGTAAGGAGCGTAAAATTTTCTATTCAACGGTACCAAAAAAAATGAAATCGGTAAATGTGTAAGCAAATAGTTAGCGAATATGTCTAGAAATAATGAATATTTTATTTACGCCAAACTTTGGTATGTCAAATGGCTACTCCATGGTGTGATACATTATTTTAAAGGGCATTTATTATGCTATCAATGGTTGTAAAAAAAAATAAAATTAATTGACCAAGAAGCAATTAAAGTGTAAATCGGTAGGGTAGAAAAACAAATTTAATTAGTTTAACAAATTTATTTTATTAAATGTTTAAAATGCGCGCCGTTATTAGCAAGACAATAAAAAAGCCTATTTTCAAACTCCTTACGAACATTGGCAAGGGTCTGTCCACTAATTTCTCTGCATTCTTGAAATATTCTATTTTTTAAATTCTCAATACTCTCAGGTGGGGTTTTATAAACTTTGCTTTTTAAGTAGCCCCAAAGAAAAAAGTCTAGTGGGGTTAGGTCCGGAGACCGCGCTGGCCATTCGATTGCACCACGTCTGCCAATCTATTTTTCTCGAAAATTTTCATCAAGCCACTCTCGAACTACCAAAGTGTAGTGCGCGGGAGCTCCATCCTGCTAAAAATGTATATTATTTTCATTTAATAATATAGCACCATGTTGATCTACTTGATTTTCCATAGATTGGATGATGGAAGGGTATATTGCATTTTCTAAAAGGTTTAAATAAATTTCGCCAGTCAAATTTTCTTCCAAAAAAAATGGCCCGATTATTTTATTCCCATAAATTCCTGCACAAACAATAATTTTTTGGGGATATTGGGTATGGCCTTCCCGAAAAACATGCGGATTTTTATTATCCCAGTATCTACAGTTATGTCTGTTCACCAGATCAGTTTAAAAAAAAGGTCGATTCGTCACTGAAGCAAATGTTCTTCAATAAATGGGGATCGTCGTCAATTCGCTGGCACGTCACTTCAAAAAATTGAATTCTCCTATCAAAATCATCTTCTCCGAGTTTATGAAGAATATGAATTTTATAAGGAAAGAACTTATTTTTTTTTAAACTTTATTTACGGAACCAGTAGAAATATTTGTTAGTTTTGCGGCCTTTGATATAGACAAAGTTGGATCCATAGCAAATTGTCCTGGTACTTCAACTTGGCATGCTTCATCGACAACTCTATTTTCATATTTTTTCTTATTGCAAATCGATCCCGTCTCTTCAAATTTTCGTATCAATTCTAATACGTATTTATGGCTCACGTTTTTATCTTGATACCTTTCATTAAATGCTCTTGCGGTTCTGCGAGCACACCGATCTTGAGCTCTATAAAGGAAAATTATTTCTATTCTTTCGGCTAGCGCATACACCATTTTATTAACTCACTCTTTAACTAAAATTGAAAAATTGCACGCGTCAAACTGACAGTTTTAACAATAATAAATCGCCTGCTTTTTAAACGCCTTAAAAATGTAAGGTATTGCAGTGTTTTTTTGTACCTATTAGGTAGGTTTCGCAAAAAATATAAGTGAAATAAATACACATACAAAGTTATAAGACTGCAAAGATTTTTGCAAAAAATTTGAAGACACTCTTTTTTCTCGCAAATAACGGTACACATTCTTTACTTAAAAAAATGGTAATTCTGCAATTTAGCGGCTTTTGTCAAAACTAACGAAAAATGGTCGGGTTTTTTGCAAAGTAGGTAGACTTCGATATATATTTTTCACTAAGAGTGGCGGAAAGCCAAATTTTATCACGAAGAGGGTGTTATCACGCACTAAATCACTCACTATAGGACGCGATTAATCATTAGATTAACCTTGTATACCATTAGTTTTGTCAACAAATAGGTGACAACTGAGTTGAGGTTAGGTGTGGTGTTGCCAGTTTTGTTGCATTTTGTCACTCTGCAGCTAAAGCCTTGTCTCCAGTCTGGCTTTCTCTAAAGTGGAGAATTCACTCTGTATTTGAATCCCATCCCATTCCATCAATGGCGTAAAATTCCATAAGGTAAGATTCCGGTAAGATTCAATCAATCAAGCTTACGCTCCCCGTTGGGTGTTGATGAACTCTTGGGTGTTAATGAACCTCCCAACGGGGAGCGTAAGCTCCCCGTTGTGAGGTTGGTTTGGTTTGGGTTGGGTTGGGTTGGGTTGAGTTGGGTTGGGTTGGGTTGGGTTGGGTTGGGTTGGTTTGGTTTGGTTTGGTTTGGTTTGGTTTGGTTTGGTTTGGTTTGGGTTGGGTTGGGTTGGGTTGCGTTGAGCTGGGTTGGGTTGGATTGAGTTGGGTTGGGTTGGGTTGGGTATATCTATGGTCTGTGCGCAGCACCTTATGTTCCCCTCGCGGTGATAGAGAAACGGAACAAACCAAAACACTGCACACATACTCCCAGAGTCGACAGCCCACCAAGAAAAGGTAAAAACAGTTTTTGTGAATTTATTTTACGCATAATACCTAACATTTCACGTGACTAAAAAATATAGAGTAAATTCGCCACTTTAGAGAAGGCACTCATGAGTCAGCCACACTGGGGACAAGGCTGAAGCTGCAGAGTGACAAAACGCAGTAGACGACAGAACTGGCAACACCACACCTAACCTCACCTTAGTTGTAACCTATTTGTTGTCAAAACTAATCCAATACAGGGTTATTCTAATGACGTTATTCTATTCATGTCCCATAGTGAGTGATTTAGTGTGCGATAACACCCCCTTTGTGATAAAATTTGGCTTTCCGCCACTCTTAGTGAAAAATATATATCCAAATCCACCCATTTTGCAAAAAACCCGACCATTTTTCGTTAGTTTTAACAAAAGCCGCTAAACTGCAGAATAATTTGCTTGAACTAAATGTACTGTTTGTTACCACACATTTTAACTTCTAAATTGCTTGTATTTTTTTTTGATGACCTATTATAAAAAATGTAAGAATTTTAAAATGATGTAGGTACCACACTAATAGTACTTATTTAAAATACAAAAGTTTGGCGTAAATAAAATTTCTAGACATTTTCGCTAACTATTTGCTTACACATTTGCCGATTTCATTCTTTTTTTGGTACCGTTAAATAGAAAATTTTACGCTGCTTACTATGATGTATCACACGATGGGGGTTCCCATTTGACATATTAAAGTGAGGTTAGCTGGAGGTGAGGAGGTGATTGACAGAACTTCAGTAAATGCATAATTAAACGTCCCCCTGTATATCTAATTTGACGTGTTGAATGTTGACGTGCTAATGAAAGCACTGTATAATAGATTTTGAATGGGCTATTCATATGTACGTTCAATCGTACATGCTTTTTAATTTACAGTCCATACGAGATATATTTAATTTATTATTACTAAAATAAGTTGCAAATAAGTTGTTTAAAATGCATTTTATGACAATGACTACTTTTCTGTACATCTTTCAATGTTCTAAAAAAACTAACTAAGTATACTTGTCTTTTTTTTCATGAAATGCAAACATTTGACGTTGTTGCATAGAAATACTGGGAAATTATGTAGCAACTAACGTACTCGATATTCATGTTCAAGCCTGTAATATAAAGCATAGAAAACTGGTTGTTTGCAGTTGCGAAATGTGGTAATTCCTTGTAATTATTATTGCTGATTTTATCACATTTTTATTGACATTTATACGTTTTCTATAACTTTTCTTAACACCTTGTAGACATTCTACTTTACAAACTTTACATTTCAGAAACTTTGTTCTTCATACAACAAAGTTCCTGATTAAATTAAGTTATAAGTTTATACATTGTGGAATTTGGATGATTTTTGACATTTTAATTGTTTTAACAAGCGTATATAACTGTTCATTTTGATTATATAACATGTGAATTTTTTGCTATACTCTTTTTTCATAATATAGTAATACATTTTGTGAATATTTTTTTGTTTAATTTCTGAAAGACAGAGCGAGTATCTAGTGAGAAATAAATGGATCTTTCAGAAATTACGGCATGCAAATAGAAAAAGTGATATACAAAGAACTTGTTTTTAATATGCAGATTATTCAAAGTTGGTGCCAAATCTAGATTTCAAACTTCCCGCTGTTATGACGTCACAAATCTATTTTCGCTTCCGGTTAGTACATTCCTCGACTCTCGGGGGCGCTCTCAGCTGAGGCTTCAGTGTCCTGTTCATTACTTTTGCTGTAATATGCCAGAGACCACAGACGATACTAGTGATCATGAAGATAGTGTATTTGAGTTTGAACTGCCAAGTATTACGTTGGACAGGGAAAACGAAGAAAATGAATGAGGGATACAGAATAAATCGAAAAATTAATCGTTTTTAACCCAAACCCTTCTCAGATAAAAACGATGAGATTGAATTGATGAGAATGAAACTTCAAGACAAAGCCCAAGATTAATGTAATTTTTGTATTTGATAAATAGAAGTGATTTTAAGGTTTTTAAAAAGGAACAATAAATATTTTTTAAAGACAAATGAATCTTCTATACTGTTTAAATAACGATATTTTAATTATAATGTTTTGTATAGCAATCAATTTTAAATAAACCTTTTTTTTTCAATTACCAACATTTATATAAATAAATAAGTGCCCAAAAAGTGAAATCCGCATGCAGTAAGTAACAAAATGTTTTTCTGTATTTTCTATTTTTCACTTTTACGGTGAACTGTTGTATTTCACGAAAAAATAGAAATATACTTTTTTTCGAAAATTGGACATTTTATTTACAAAAAATAGTAATCTTGCAACTTAATTTAGTAATAATAAACTAAATATACTTCCTACGTTCGTATAGACTATAAATTCGTGATTTACAAGAAAAAGTACAAAAAAAAGTATGTATGACTGAAAGGACTTGAAAAGCCGTTTTAAAAATCTACCTTATACAGTGTGTCCAAGATAAGGATGTCTATCATGGGGATCTCGGCAGCTATAGAAGATAAGAGGTTGATTAAATTAGAGAAAAGTTGCGCATTTTAGAGCCTAACAATACGCCGTTTAGAAAGTTTAAAAATTTTGAGTAGTTCCAGAGATATTCGAGAAAAACCGAAATTTGCCGATTTCCTTTTTATTTTTTTCTGGCGTTATTTAAAAAGGTATGAAAAAACAAAAGACACTTTCTCATGGCCACTTTTTAAGCTCTAAAAAATAACATTGCGAGTTAGTTTTTTGATTTTTCGTACGACGTTTCGTTTCGAAGAAACCATCATCAACTAACTTTTTTTATATGGCGCGTAAAAAAGTACACCCTGTATAAAATAGCATATTTTATTACGATTATAACGATGTGTTATAATCGTATGACACAATATGTTCCCACAATATTTAAATGTTTTAAAATTTTTTTATTAAATTCCGATGGTTTTGCTGTAGTAAGCGGTGAAATGATGACGCTGAGTATGGTGTAGTAGGCTGCTATTACTCATATTTTAAAATACTAAATAAAATTCACCTTATTGACAACTTAAAAACATTATTCATATACCGTCACGTAGCTAGGTTATTTTAAAGAATGAAACACATTATCAAATTAAAAAACTACCTACTAGAAACCCAAAAATACTAATTTAAATCATAAGGACGGCATAAACGATACTGTTTACCGGAAGGCAGGCCTTTCAGTTTACAAACCGGAAGGCAAGTCGTAGTGTGCGAACAGAGTGAAAGCAGGTTTCTCGCAAGCGGTTATCGGCGCCGAATCGCGCTTATCGCTTTCGACATTTATCCCGTGTTTTTAAATTGGCGCGAACAGAGTCAAAGCAGGTTAAAACAAGTCGGCGTTGACAAACTGCTTACACGTTTTTGTCGGAATTAAAATTAGTTTTATTTCTGCTTTTGGTCGCGCGAGTTGTAAATAATTTGGGCCTATTTTTATTGGATAAAGAACTTCTTATAGCGTCTGTGTTTCAGAGAACCCATATATGGGACAAGCGGAACAAATTCATAGTAATCGAAATGTGACAAATATTGGAGAGAAATAGGCTTAGAAATGAAAGAAGATGGTAAGTATTAAAATGTTTATTATTGTAATAACGGAAAATAAAATAAATGTCATTGTTGTTATTGCATATTATATGTCAACGGATTTTAAGAAAAATAATTTACAAATATATCTCGAATGGTTTTCGCTTCATTTAGAGGCCTTCCTTTCATTTGTCTTTCTGTATTTCTGTTTGAGTATTCCACTGATACACCACTAAGATGCCTTTGAAATCCTTCCTTATCAATAATGGTGTTATGTAAAAAGCATATACATTTAATAATATTGTCTGCAGTCTCGATGTTGGTTTCAATGCATTTTGAAAGAATGCGCCATTTAGCTGTAATTATTCCAAAAGTGCACTCTATGTACTTTTTAGCTCGAGATAACCGTTTATTAAAACATTCTTGTTGAATACTAAGATTTTTCCCACCAAAAGGTTTTAAAAGAAAAGGCAGAAGTAGATACGCTTCGTCATTAATTAATACGAAAGGTGCCTTCATCGTTGCTTTAGGTAAATAAGATGGTTCGGGAATATTAAATAGATTATTTTTTAGCAAATTGTATAGCTCGGAGGCTTGAAAAGTACCTCCGTCACTCTGTTTACCGTAGCCGCCAATCTCCACAGTAATAAATTTATAATTCGCATCTGCAACTGCTTGTAAAACTACAGAAAAATAATGCTTGTAGTTATAAAACATGGATCCCGAATTTTTGGGACAAACAATTCCAATATGCTTTCCGTCGATGGCGCCGATGCAGTGGGGGAAATTCCAAATGTTATTAAATTCATCTGATATTCTTCGAAAATCTTGTTTTTACGGAATATCCATGTGAATATCTTTTAACTCATCCCATATTGCAGAAACTGTTTCTTTAACTATTTCACCTGCAGTGGATGCGCCAATTCCAAATGCAAACGAGATTTGTCTAAAGGATGATCCAGTTGCCAGATATCTGTAACAAAAATATACTCTTAAGAGGCATAATCAGCACGTGATCGGATTTTAACACATTCACAGCGTTCGTCACTAAATGGCAACATAGCATACAACAAACCGATTCCCGATACGAATTCTTTCCATCGCGTTTGCGATGTTGGCATATAGTGCAAGATATTATGAAATTTTAAGAATTTTATCATTTTTGTATTGTTAAGATTGACGCTTTATTTATTTAAATTTTGTGTTTAACCATTTGAATTAGTTTCCTAAAAATGGGTTTTCTTCTCCGCTACGAAGAGATTTTTTTATGTTTTTTTTTTAATAAAGAAAAAAAAATCTATTAAATAAAAATTATAAAAAAGGCGTTCGTAGCGGGCTTCTTATAGGCATAAGAATACCATTAGTGAAAACCGCACTGAAATATCTCTTTAAATAAAGCAAATATTTAAACAATAAGAATTACTAGGGTGATTAATGCTCTTAAGTATCTCGAGGACGAGTTTCAAAGTAAAAGTAGGTTTTTCTTTCAGAGGCCAAGGTGCGAAAGCAGTGAAAGTATCTGCGGGACCAGTTTTCGGTCGAATTGGGAAAATTTCCTACACCAAGATCTGGTGATGCGGCAGAAGATACACCGACATTAAAATGGCCTTTTTTAAGCAACTACTGTTCCTAAAAGATATTGTTAAGCCTAGAACAATGATAGGAAATCTACCCAGCACCATTAAGTCCACCCAAGAAACGTCGTCAGAAGAACCCAAGTCTCCCGTTGAATGTGAGGAAAATAGCGGGAATGTAGAGGCTTCTCAAGTAACAAAAATTGACCAGATAAATGTCACAGAAAATGACATCACACTATGTAGTTCGAGCCCAACATCTTCAATTCAGACTCCTGTTATGAGACAAAAGAAACGTGGAGCCACCTAGACATTTAATGCATCTATGCTAGATATAAGACGACGCAAAGTAGAATATCTGGAAAGTAAATCTAAGCGAAGCTGCTCCAGAGATCAAGATGACGACCATCTATTCTTTTTCAAAAGTTTGTTACCTCATGTAAAAAAAATACCTCAAAACAAAATTTTGTCTTTTCGATGTCGTGTTCAGGAATTGGTAGATCAATTTTCATATCAATTAAACTCTCCTTCATCTCATCATCTACGTTATCCTATTCTTCTCAGCCTTCTCCTAGCTATATAATGAACGATTAAACTACGCATTTTTCCACTCATCAAAACCACCTACCTACCAAAAGCAGACTGATTTTTCTGATTCACTTACTAAAAGCCAACAACCAAATTCATCGGACCCGAGTGCTACAAATTTAACGTTTTCCTCTCCGAATAACTTCTTAAGTTTCAGTGGAAGTGAATTCATTTAAAAAGAAAAATGTAAATTATCAATACCTACATAATAAAAGCTGTTTTTAAAAAATTAAGTCTTTCATTCACGTGAATTATTAATGGCAAAAAAGCTACTTACCTCAAAGTAATAACCAATTTTTCTTCTGGAAGGATAGGCTGCTTATGTA
Source organism: Anthonomus grandis grandis (assembly GCF_022605725.1). Lineage (NCBI taxonomy): Eukaryota > Metazoa > Arthropoda > Insecta > Coleoptera > Curculionidae > Anthonomus > Anthonomus grandis. Next base: position 3,288,704 of record NC_065562.1, on the reverse strand, counting down.
GATTACACCAATCTTTTGATAAACGATTTTCCACCTTTTTTAAAATGTAATTAAAAGTTTCGTGGCTCATTCTAACGTACTGAAAGAATCTTTCATTATCATCCTTTAATTCTTTTTATAAATGATGGTATTCTCCATAAACTCTTCTTTCGAGGTTAATAGAATGTATACCAATTTGTTTTCTTTTTATTTTTGTCGATACAGATTCCAAAATAATCAGATCTTCATCAGAGGACGACGAGAACGACATTTTTGTTATAAGTACATAGACGCACTGGCAGATTTTCTGCTTTGTCTCGTTTTTACTATGAACAGTCCCGGCGCGAGAAACCAGCGCCGATTGGCGCTGGTTACCGGTGAGCAGGAAACCCGCTTTCACTCTGTGCGTACCCGTACTGTTAGTGGCGATATTAGCTGGAAGGCGAAGCCTGAACCGGGACCGTCGAAAGTCTATCTGATAGACTGTCGACTGTCCCGCCTGAACTCTCGGTCTACTGAAAATCTGTCCAGTGTTGAAAATTTATCTTCCGGTTTTGCTTTTCGTTGACAAGCCGGAACGTGTATGAATTAGTTGTGAGTACAGGCCAAGAGTTAGCAGAACTTTTTCGATATTTAGTTTACTTGTTACTCTGTGATTTAAGTTTCTTATTAAATTTCTTGTGCTCATAAAAATGGCCGATATGAGAACGTGGTCTCACGAATTTATTACCGAATTCATTGGAACTTTATAGATCATTGCCCGGTTTATACGATATAAAAAGCAAGCAATATTTGAACAAACCTTTGAAGTTAGCTGCTTAAAATAAAATGGTAGAAAAATTAAAAGCAGTAGATCTAGCAGCAACACAAGATGTGGTAAAGAAAATAAATAATATGCGCAGTTCGTACCGCAAAGAATTAAAAAAAATTAAAGACAGCCAAAGAAGTGGTTCCAGTGGAGAGGTTTATGAAACATCATTATGGTACTTTTATCTTTTAGACTTTCTTTATGACCATGAAACACCTATAAAAAGCAAATCCAATATGGACGATATGGAAATGAATAACAGCAATGATAGTGAGGTAATTTTTTATTTTATAAATTTGATTTTTTATTGGTCTTGAGCATTGGATTCAATTTCAGAAAACAAACTTTTTACATGATATTTTTTTGTTAAACTGCTCGTCATAATAAAAGGGACAGCTGCATTTTTTTGATGATTTTCAACCACCTACATATACAGGGTGTTTCAAATTCGACTCTCAGCATTGAGATCTCGGTTGCTATAGGAGATATGAAGATGGACCAAATTAGGACAAAGTTGCGCATTTTTGCGCCTAATAATATGCCATTAAAAAAAATTGAAAATTCCTAGCAGTTCTGAAAATAATCGACAAAAAAAAACGACATTTTGAAAAATCAATTTTAATTTTTACTGAGCTTATTTTTTATCCGATTTAAAAATAATTTGCACTTTTGCATTGCCACTTTTTCCGTGCTACATGGTGGTGTTTTTAGATTTTTATTACGACGTTTCGTTTTTTGGCAAAGTTGATGATGGTCATCAACTTTGTTTTTTCTTACGGACGCCATATTTTATTCTTGCATTTTTAAAAAGTGCTTTCCAATACCTTTTCTATTATGTATTGCACTCTATTGAAGATCATCAAAAAATGCCGGTGTCCCTCCTATTATGGCGAGCAGTTTATTTTAAAATGACAAAATAAATTCAATTTTTCGCAACTAATTCTTTTTAAAATATTCAAGAAATAATTCACGCACTTGTTTTGCGTCTTGAGGACAACGTCTACTTCCATGTCCTTTTTGTAACGATGATAGTATCTGTTGATCTGCCAAGATAGCTTCTTCATCCGTAGATATGTTCGTGTACTGGCATGGATTCTTATTTCGTAAATAATTATGCAATACGCATGTAGCCATTACCACAGTTTCTATATTTTCGACAGATATTCTTATTTCGGTATGATATATACGAAATCGATTTGCAAGGATTCCAAACGCATTCTCAATAATTCGTCTAGCTCTACTTAAATGTTTGTTAAAGTATGAACGGTCAGTGTTCAGTTCTTTTTCGCTATAAGGTTTTAAAAAATCTTTTCTAAGCGCAAAAGCTTCATCTCCTATGAATACATAAGGTAAATTATTACGTTGATTAATTGCAGGCAATTGCAAAGCACCCTTTACTAATTCCTTGTAAAAAGATGTGTTATTTATCACCCCTCCGTTAGATACTCGTCGGTTTGTACCGACATCAAACAATATTAATAAGTAATTACTATTTGCAATTGCCATTAATACAATACTGTGAAACTGTTTATAGTTGTAGTAGTATGCTCCGCTGCCTGGAGGTGGTCTTATTCTTATATGTTTGCCGTCAACGGCATCGAGGCAATTTGGAAACTGCCATTTGTTTTTAAAGTCGAGTCCAATCTGCTCCCATTCTGATTCTAAATTTGGAAACTGTAATAAAAAAAAATAAAGTGTTATTTTATTATAAGAGAACGTTAATACTTAAGTAATATATTTTTTTATGAAGAAGCACAAGAAAATGCAATCACCAGCAGCAAATGAATTGGCAAGAGCCGAAAACGTGTCACAGGATGAAGGATGCCAATATGACGAATCTTCAGAAAATATTTTAAGTCCAAGCACATCATCACTTTCATCTACTCGAAAACGTACATCCATAAGATCTAGCAAAAAACAAAAACCAAATGAACCAGACCAATAACAGACAGTGCTAAAATTAGTTGCGGAAAAATTGCAAAACCAAAAAAAATATTCGAATTATGTCAAGAGCTGGACGCATTGCCGCCAATGATGGCAACATATTGCCAAAAAATAATAAATGACGCCTTATTCAATGCAAAGTGCGGGCAACTAACAGCACACTCAAGAATTGTGACTGACTCGCAAACAAGTAGTACTTCAGTTCAATACCTATAGCCATACAATTTAATACAATGACAACAGATTATGACAATCAACCATCAACTTGCCAAACTCCCACAACATGTGGTTATTACAATAGTTTTGTACCATAAGTTTTTTTGTGAAGTAAATTATGTACTTATTATGTAAAATAAAAATTATTACAACGTAGCTTACCTTATAATATCTATGTTTAAGAACCTCAATTATTGCCTGGCACATTTCAGGAATCATTCTCCCCAGACATTGAGCAGAGATACGGGCTGTGAATTTTAAGTCTTCATAGTTTATCTTTGTCGCTAAGTACCTCAAAGTAGTACTTAATCGTTCATGAGGATTTATAGCTAACCTTGTCAAAGTATCTTCCTTTTGAATTAATGGGGTTACAAGTTCTAGCAATTCCGTATAGGAATTAGAAGATAGTTTCTGTAATCATCAGATTCCAGTCATAATTCATTTATGAGATAAGTGTGGGAAGTAACGTGTCAATTTATTAACCCCTGTTTGGCCATTTAGAACGCTTGCGTTTTTTCTTTGTATGTTCTTTCGGTAACAAAGCAATTGCCAGCCCTATTAACGTAAGATCGTTGTCCGAAATCATGTCTAGTTCCCGCTAAGAACGTTTTTAAAAAACTGAACAAAGCCGTTGGATAGAAAGTAATGTGTATGCTTTAGCCGGAGGTACAGATTTAGCCTTCCAGATTGTAAACTGAAAGGCCTGCCTTCCGATAAACAGTATCGTGTATGCCGTCCTATAGTAATAAATTATTTTATTTATTGTTTTTTTCTTTTAATTAAATAATGGTAATTTAAACAAATTACCATTATTCTCCAAACACAGATAACATCTTTTAACGGTCGAGTTTAAAACACTTCTTAACATATCAGGTGTAATGTTCTCAAATGCTTTAAGAACTATTCTCCTCAGCTGATCCTCAGATTCAAAAACACTACTGTAAACATAATTTTTGCAATAGCCCCAGAGAAAAAAAGTCGAGCGGAGTTATGTCTGGGGAACGAGGCCACGGAACTGTTGAATGTGTTTCTATCATAGACATAGTTTCTATGATAGACACTCTCGCACGATTAGGGCATTGTGTGCGGACGTACCATCCTGCTGAAAGCAACAGTTTCTAACCTTGGCAAGCGGTAAGTTGTCCAAGGATTCTTCTAAATCGCGTTCCAATAAGTTGCGATACCGCTTCGAGGTAAGGGAATTGTTGTAAAAAAAGGGCGCTATTAAAACTGTTCCAAAAATGCCAACCCACATATTAAAACCGAAACGGTGCTGATGTCTAGCCATTTGGTGTACTCGGGGATTATCTCTTAACCAATAATGGGTGTTCTTCCGGTTAAAAATTCCATTATTTCTAACCATGCTCTCGTCGGACCAGATAATCCTATAGGGAAATGTTTCATCCTCCTGATACTTCCTGGTGTACAATTCACAAAATGTTCTGCGCCTTTCTTCGTCACCAGGTCTGAGACCTTGAAAGATTCTGATTTTAAACGGGAGGAAACAGAAAATGGGCAGTAGATTTTGGTATTCCAGTGGTATTTACAATTTTTCTAACAGATATTTTCCGGATTTTCGGTTACAGCTAATACCTCATTATTTTCTTTTTCTTCATTGCAGGGCTTATTTCTTGACAATACTGGCTTCTTAAACGCACCATACTGCTTAAGATTAAAAACCAATCGTCCGAAAATTTTTGTACCAGGTTGTTTCCTGTCTGGATAGTTATTTAAATACATACGACCAGCTTCAACGGCGTTGCTGCAGCATAGGATATAACATTTCAACATATCAAACTTTTCCTCAGGTAAAAAAGCGTCTTCCATTTTGTACCAAAAAAAAACTAGCAACAAGACGCAAAATCAGAGTTCAAAAACACAATGTCAACTAAATTTATCAAATAATTAAAACTATTTACTTCACTTAAGATAAAAAAAAATAAAAAATAATGGTTATAATAAAAACTACTTTGACATTTAATTTTTATTTAATTTTGACATTTTCTCAACGTCACTATTTCACAGCCTACTACATCAAAACTATCGGAATTTAATAAAAAATCATTTTTAATAATTTAAATATTGTAGAAACATATTGTGTCATACATCGTTGTATTCGTAAAAAAAATGTGCTATTTTATACAGGGTGTACTTTTTTGACGCGCCATATAAAAAAATGAAGTTGATGATGGTTTCTTCGAAACGAAACGTCGTACGAAAAATCTCGCAATGTTATTTTTTAGAGCTTAAAAAGTGGCCATGAGAAAGTGTCTTTTGTTTTTCCATATCTTTTTAAATAACGCCAGAAAAAAATAAAAACGAAATCGGCAAATTTCGGTTTTTCTCGAATGTCTTCGGAACTACTCAAAATGTTAAAACTTTCTAAACGGCGTATTGTTAGGCTCTAAAAAGCGCAACTTTTCTCTAATTTAATCAGCCTCGTATCTCCTATAACTGCCGAGATCCCCATGATAGACATCTTTATCTTGGACACACTGTATAGGCCATACTAGGCATAAGAGTATAACATTCGTTAATTAATAATTATTGCAAATTTTATTGTTGCAAACTAATTTTTCGGGTTTATTGCATTTTTTTAGGCGTAAATTGAAATTATACGATTTTCACTACTAAACTAAACTACCCTGCACAAATTCATTTCATGAGTAATTTTTTTAATGTGCAGTATACAGGGTGTAAATAAATAGATGCGGAAAAATTGAGAGGCTTGGGTAAATTTTAAGAAAAGAACTTTATATGAATGTATGTTTTAAAAGACGTAACTTTTAAGATACCGGGTGATAAAGATTGAAGAAAAAAATATGTTTTTTTACAATACTTGTGAAACCCCTGTAGATATTTTTGTTTAACCCCTGTAGTAATATTTGGTATGTATTTTCTATGCATCAAAAGGCTTTTTCTGAGGCTCACTGATGATTTTTTTATTTTTCTCAGTGACGTTCGTGCAAGGTTTAAAGTAAATATTTTTTATGAAAAATATGGTACACCACTGTTTACTTAACCTTTTAACTTTTTTTTGTATTTTACCTAAACTCTCAAATAATGTATTAATCTGTATTAACCTGTTAAATATCTGCTGATGATTATTGATTGATTGTCAGTTCTTGCCATAGTTGAAGCTCATCACCAACAACAATTTTCTTTAAATGTATGGGTTGGAATCATTGGAGACCACCTTATTGGCCCACATTTTCTACCACAGAGATTGATTGAATGGGGAAACATACACTCGTTTTCTCTCGTTGCAGGACTTCTTGAGGTGGTGCCCCTAGATGTTAGAAGAGTAATGTGGTTTATGCACGATGGGGCTCCTGCCCATTTTAGTTTATTCGCACGTCGTTATTGAGACCAAACATATGCAAATCGTTGGATAGGCCAAGGCGGTCCTTAGTTTTGGCCACCTCGGTCACCAGATATAAATCCACTAGATTTTACTACATGGGGTAATTTAAAAACTTTGGTGTACAGTACTTGGTGTTGTAAATTTGGTACATTCCGGTACTGGATATTGTTGACTTGAGAAATCGAATCATTAATTCATGTGCCGTAATTCAAAATTCTCTCGAAATTTTTTATCGGATTAGACAAATGCGGCGATGTATAGACTTTTGCATAATGGCAGAGGGTGGTCATTTTCAACATGTTTTATAATTATTTAATTTCTTTTTAATCAAAAATTACAATCACATCTAAACATTAATAATAAACTCGTAATACATAATTTTTTTAATCGAATACGCAACCTCGGACAAAAGAAAGTCAAGAGATCAAATTTGATCAGAAATAAATGAGAATTACAAAAACAAACAAAAAAATTAAAAAAAAAGTGGCGTACCAAGCTTCAGAAAATGCCTTTTGATGCATAGAAAATGCATACCAAATTTTATTAAAATATAAGAGGTTTTACAGGTATTCTAAAAAAACATATAGTTTTCTTCAATCTTTACCTTTCGGTATCTCAAAAGTTACGCCTTTTAAAACATACGTTCATATAAAGTTTTTTTCTTAAAATTTACTCAAGAATCAGCTCCTGAATTTTTTCGCATCTATTTATTTACACCCTATATATTACTAAACTTTTTGAAACTTATTATAGTAATATCTTTATTAATTATATTTTTTTAGAATGTTTATATTACCTTTCGAAATCGTCGCCTTTGTTAATGATAGAGAACCAGATCTGCGTTACCGAAATGATGGAAAACATAATGCAAATCCCTAGTTCTGTGGCAATTAATTTACTTGACGCATTGACTCCCCTCACAAAAGTATCAGCCACTTTAAGGGATCAATTTATTTTGATATTAAGGAAATGCCTCTATTCAAGGTAAGAGCTTTTAATTCTAAATACTTATTATACTAATACATTACTAATATTACTAATATATTTAGTTGAAAATACATTTTATAATAATAATAATATTAAACGGTTTATTTCATATCAAAATATTACAATACTACATTTCACCTTACATACAATCTATAATGAAATAAAAGGCTACATCAGCTTGCTTCGGATGAAGCAGCTGCTAGAGCTTAAAAAGTTTGAGAAAAATTATTATGGAAACTACGAGTATTACTATTTTTATAAAATCTTATAATAAGAGCAGGGTTAAATTAAAAAATGGATTTATAATCACAGAATGGTATAATGAGAATGGTCGAACACAGAGAAGAGCAAAAAATAGAAGAGAGAATTTAAAGTGTAAAAGAGACAGATAGATAGAGAGAAAAATAACATAAACTGAGTTCAGCGAGATATACCTCAGGTGTTTAGAAGCAACATATCTTTAATTATTTTTTTTAAACTAGAAACTGACAAGGAGAAATCCAAAACTGTACTACTTTAGAATACCTTTAAGAAAGGTTATTATGGATATGAGTCTAAAATAAACAGAAAACCTATTTCTTTGCATTTTTCGATTTTGAAGCAAAATCAGGCACCAAAATGAGAATTTTTTCAAAACATGTTTTGAATTCAAAATTTCTTGTTTCTGGTTAAAGACTCTTGAAAAATAGTAAAAAAGCTTTATGAGAAAATTTTTCACGATTTATACAAGTGCCACAATATAAAGGGAAAGATTAAGTCCCATAAGAATTCATGTATGGGGATAGACAGACAACCGAGTTTTTTCGTCGATTTTTTTCATTTTTTAGATTTATTTTTGAAAGCCAGTAGTAATAAAATATGAAAAGAATTGACAGGAGGAGAATTGGAGAAAAAAACCATCAACGAATTGAATCGGAGATATAGAAGCCTATTAGTAAAAATGTGGGAAAAAAACAAAAGAAAACTAGTTTTTATCCATGGTACTATTTTTTTTTTCTTAAAATGATTATTGACAAATTTTAATGTAAGCCCTAAACTGACCATTTCCAGTAAAAAAATCCCCACGAAATGTTTCGAAAAAACGAACTTTATTTTTTTCTAAATGAACTGTAACTCTGACAACTTTTTGTTTAAAATAAAAGTTGTTAGAAATATTGCGAGGTATCCGTATGTCAAAACGAATCGGTTTTAGCTATCATAGAATCGGAGAAAATCACTAAACATAAATATCGAAATAATGAATTAGGTTCGTTCAGTTGTCTCGATAATAACCGTTCTGTCTATCTGGATATCGTTGATTGAATATTTGGGAAGATACGCAATCCTGTGTTAAAAAGTGTACCCAGTCGACTATCGGATTGCCGCTCAGTTTCGTGCACCGTGTGGTGCTGCCGCGAAGCGTCAAATCTAGGAACGATTTATTTTAGCTGCGTGGACTTGGCTTTTGGCTTCTTTGAGTCAGGTTTTCAACGACGCTGGAATCTTCGGTTACGCGGCCGTGTTGGATATTTTTTTAAGATATGGGATGATGCTGCCAACTATGTTTTTATTATTTTTTTTGAACATACAGCACAGTGTCATTTATGTGGTGGTCAAGTGATAAGTGATATACTTAAGGGTGGAGGCATATTGAAATTTCTTAAAAGTTACATTTTAAAAACAAATAATTACTTACCAAAATATGTTTTTGAGACAAAAATTAATACAAAAATATATATAAAAAGCTATTTTTACAAAATTACCAACAAAGTTTAATACAAGTTATAAATCCAACAAACATTATGTTTCCTCCATTTTGTGTTCAAGAGGGTCAAGTTTTTAAATAAAGAGCCCGTTGCACTTAATTAACTAAAAACTAATATACAAAAAATATGTGGAACAAATTTTAAGATATAAGTAGGTTTCACGTAAATATTATAAAGAATAATTGAAATAATTCATAAGACTTAATACCGATGGTAATATAACTCCTTGATCAATAATTTTTTGTAAAAAGTAACCCATTTTGTCATGTGATTCAATATCTGAAAAATTGTGCAGCGTAGTGAGATCTGTAAAGTAAGGGGTTGTGAGTGAGGATGTTAATAGAAATAGAAAATATGCCACATTTTAAGTTTTTTAAGCTTTTTTTTATTTTAAGCCATTTTTTTTTTAAGACAAGGGCGATGATGATAACAGCGCTTTTATTTATTTTGTTATTGCCGATATTTAAATGCGCTGTGATCTCGCATAAATAACTAGATAAATGTGGTGGTCAAGTAATGTATTGGAAGGTGCTATCTCTTACAACTTAAATTTTATTAACAAATAATTACTTACCAAAATCCTTTTTTGAGACAAAAATAAATAAATAAAAACAGAACATAAATTCAATAAGCTTTTATTTATTAATTAGAAAATTAATAAAAATATTAAAGGTGATGATATAGGTAGGTTTCACGTAAATATAAAGAGTAACTTCAATAATTAAAGATTTAATATATATATACGGTACTATAGTTTTTTAGAGTCAATAATTTTTGGCAAAAAGTAGCCCGTAATGTGATTTTTGACAATACGGGTTTGTGAAACCAGCCAATATCTCAAAAACTGTGTAGGGTAGTGAGATCTGTGAAGTACACTTTTTTTGGACAAAAATATTGAAAAATAGATATCTTTAACTGAAATTAATATAAAAATAAAATCGCAAAATTTAAAAGATTTTGAATAAGGGTGTAACAACACTATAAAATATAGAAAATAGGCCACATTTTAATTTGCAATACAGGCAAATACTTAATTACTAATTCTTAAAACTAGAAAAAGTAAATAAGAAAAAAAACAAATATTTTGTTTAACAGTATGAAGGGTCTCATCGCGATTATACAGGATGTCCAAAGTAAGGATGAGCAGTAAATGGTTTAATTAGGCGAAAGTTGCGCAATATAAATGCAATGATTGAATAAATGCAATCTAAAAATTGGAAAAATGCCAAATACTTCCTAATATTCAGGAAAAAGGTGAAATTTGGCAAAATGGTTTTTTATTTTTTTCTGGCGTTATTTGAAAATATAAAATAAAATCATTTATACATTGTTGTAAACACTTTCTCTCATTTACAAGTTAACATTAGAGAGTCATAATCAACTTTTTTTCTTCTTGTCGACGCCATGTTGGCCACTTGCAGTTTTGAATAACCCTTTTAATTACTTTTTCAACGAGGTAATTTCTAGTGAGTAGTTGGAATAATCCCTATTAAATATTATATACCTCTCTCTCTTTTAAATACAATTTCGAATTTCAAAAAATTAAAAACATACTTTATTCATTAATACATGGTACCTACTTGTTGACATGGTACTTCTATGATATAAAATAGGCACATTAATCGACATATTACTAACACATAATTTAAAAACAATACACAATAGTGGGTTCGACATACTAGTATAAACACAAAATGTATTTTCAATTTCAAAGCAAGACGACTTAAAAATTTTTTAGAGTAACATCACAAATTCTAACCTTTACATCTTTACTAAAAACTAATTATATACTATTGGCCTATTCCTAACTATCTTCAAAAAATTTTAATGCTATAAAAATACTTGCTTTTAAGAAGTTTCGTTAAGGACTTTTTAAAGCGAGAAGAACTTCTAGAGACTTTTATGACATTTGGAAAATGATTAAAAATTTTTATGCTCAAGTAAATAAGAGAATTCTTAGTTCACTTTTCGGGATGGGCATTGGAATATTGTATTCTTTTCTGATATTATAATGTTTTAAGGAGCCATTATTTTGAAGATACAATTTATATTTTTTATATATTAGGCAAGCAGACTCAACAATAAACAAGCAACACAAGGAAAGTATCTTTAAATAGGGGTCTGCATGTCCTGGGGAGATTTATGACACATATATTTAATGGCTCGTTTTTTAAAAACAAACATCGAGTCAAAAAGCCGTTTACTAATGCAACTTCAAAATGTTATTCCATACTGTAGGTATTTTTGTATGAAAGTAAGTTCCAACGTTCAACAAAAAAAAAAATAGACCGTTTTTGCAGATATCAATCTCAGTTCATTTAAAACCACTCTAAGAGCATAACATCGTCTAGCCAGTTTTTGCCTCCTGACATATCTCCATAAAACTTAGGTTTATGATCGATAACAATTCCAAGAATCTGTTAAAATTATTCACTTCCAATTCTTTGTTGTGAATCATGAACTGCTCTGAACATAACAACTTAACAATTTAGTCTTATCTATGTTTAAAGACAACAAATTAGCATCAAACCACTGTTTAATCATTAATAAATCTTTAGAAATTGTTCTTGTTAATGTGCTTTTATTATTGTCTGCCCATAAGTGGTGTCATCTGCAAAAATAGTGAAGAATCCTCTTATCTGGAGAGACGCCAGGTCATTTATATACAATAGAAATAAAATAGGACCGAGAAACGAACCCTGCTTACTACACAAAGTTCAGACAAACTGCCAATTCCAAACAAACTTTTTTCTGTCTAACAAAACAAAATTTTAACCATTCTAGAGCAACTCCCCTAAACCCATATCTAGAAAGCTTACCGAGCTGTATTCCATGGTTGAAACACTCAAAGTCTTTAGAGAAGTAGCAGAATACCGCTGCAGCAAAGTGACCTTCTTCAAGCTCAAATATAATCTCTCCAGGAATGAAAACATTACTCGACATTCATTTAATATGTTATTTTTTTAAATTAGGAAAGCTACCATTCGTACTATAACCAGTTTCTCAATAACTTTAAAGGCTTTTTAGGCTTTATTTTTATCTTTTTCATGAATGAATTTCATCATGAAAACAATTATTGAAAATACTTAAAACACTAAAGACCATAAACATAATATATTGATTTAACATTTTCTTAAAGTAAAAAAAAAGAAAAAGAGAAAATGGCTCTCATAGACATGAAGAGACAATATCTTTAAGAGTTCGGATTGATTTTTGTAGATAAAATAGATAATTTTCTGTGAGGTTTATAATTAGATTTTTTTAAAGATTTTCTAATAAGATTTTGAGATTCCCATTTTAGGTTGTTATAAATCAAAGTCTTAATTAATAAATGCAAAAATTTATCAATATGCTGTGGACATAGGTTTGGTTTATTTATATTTATTTTATCTAGTAATATTTTATTAATTGACTTGCATATATTATTATTTACTTTTAGAGTATGATAAAGTTCATTAAAGGATTTTATTGTGTTTTGACATAAATTTGAAAAATTCTCTGATGGGTTTATTAGAGAAGATACATTATTTGATTTAGCAAAGCTTTTATTAAAAATATTTCTATCTTAAAAAACTGAGAACATTGTTTTTACATTTTCTTACATTATTGCACCCATGATACGCACACTGATTAATTTTGGCTAAAGGAGCCATTGTCTCACAAACTAAACACATTTACATATATCTATCTATTTGTGATTATGATATCCAAGAAAATTTTTTAACAACTACCAAATTGCAATACGGCATAGGTAAGGTTTGAAAATATGCAAAAGGGCAAATAGGAATATTTTCAGTAATGCGAGCACGAGAATGAGCATGAAAAATATGCCCACTCATGTACTTTTAATACAACAGTTAAAAAAAATATCTGCCTATAAAAAATAAAGTGTCAAGTTTAAGTAATATTATAATATTCTTTACTTACCATTTTCCCAATTTATTGATGAAACTTTTGCATCTAAACTCTCAAGGCTTTGAGCGTTACATGAGGTATCAGGCAAAGAAATTGTGTTTCTAGAGGCCGGTTCTATAATTTACAGTAAATTTATAACACTAATTTGGAAGGAAACAGTAAAATATCAAAAATAATACCTTTCCATGAAATTGGTACAGCTGATTTTAAAAGTCTCTTTCGCTTATTACTTACTGCAATATATATTTTGTCAACATATTTCTCGCAAACCACTTTGTTTTTTAATAAATTTTCATCCATAACATTATGTTTCCGCATTGCCTATATTTTCTATCCACTGGTTAAGCAACACTGGTTTTAAAATCGGAAATTTGAAAAAACTGAGAACATTGTTTTTACATTTTCTTACTGCACTCACGATACGCACACTGATTAATTTTGCCTAAAGGAGCCATTGTCTCGCAAACTAAACACATTTACATATATCTATCTATTTGTGATTATGATATCCAAGAAAATTTTTTAACAACTACCAAATTGCAATACGGCAAACACGAACCTGTGCAAAAACTCTCCCACACAACTCAGGGATGATCGGCCGATTACTAATGAGAAGCGACGGACGAAATTATTTTCGCGCATACTGGAGAGAATCGCCATCTATTTTTCACGCATATTTGCGGTCACGCTTTAGCCCATAAGGTTGCGTATCTTCCCAAATATTCAATCAACGCCATAAGGTTGCGTATCTTCCCAAATATTCAATCAACGTTGATATATTTTTGTTAAGTTAAAGTGCAGTTAAATTATTAAATTTGGTATCAAAATGTGTGTCTTAAAGTTCTTAATATAACAAGGTAAAATTCGTCATAATTTACTTTACCTAGCTGCCGACAATGGATTAAAAACACTAATAAATTTTTAAAATAAAGTCTCTTAAGACACAAGTGTATTGTGAAAATCCATTCGTTATCTGAACATTCCGGGCTGATATGAAATACTGAGGCCCTTAGTGGAGCGGATTTTTGATCTAATAGAATAGCCGAATAAACCGAGTAGCACTCGGAATTTTTTCGTCGTTCCGTGTGTGCTTTTCTTTCGATCAAGCCAATGAGTTCAGGGATCTGGAATCATCATTAAAGGATCAGGAACTTGATTGCTGACCTATACCATTATGGAGATTATTTTTGGATGCTGTAAAAATAAAGAAATTTTAAATTCGATTTGCATCAACTGTTATAGTGTCTTTCATCCAAGCTGCCTAGATCGCAGAGCTTTTTTTAAAAGCCTAGGAGAGCGCAAGATTTTCTGCTCCAAAAAATGTGAGCAGCAAAATGGGGCTTTAATAGGCATGGATTAAAAAATGAACGATATGCAGAATGCATTTTCATTAAGAGAAACCTACCTTAAAAGCGAAATTGCCGACTAGAAAAAAAACTTAAGGTGAAAGAAAACTTTCACAAAAGGGAGCAAAAAAAGTCTCAAAGTTTTCAAGATGAAGCATTTGAGACAAACCAGAAGCTAGAGAGTAGAATTGGTGAGCAATGAAGGGTTATTGATTCTCTACACTCACAAATTGCAATTTGGAAGGAAAGTGAAAATATACTCCAATCAAAACTATTGAAAGTTGAGCAACTTAACAGTAGTTACGGTGTGGAAAATCAGGAGTTAAAGAAGATGCAGCAGGATATGATTTGCTCTATAAAGACTCTTGAAGTAAGCAATGAATGGTATAGTAGTGAATTGGAGAGAGCTATGAATGACATCCTACGTTGTAAAAAGACGGCATGCAATGCAACCTCACTCACTCTACAGGCTGATACAAGTCTGGCACTGCATCCAGATATGACAGATAATGCTACTTCCTTGTACAGCGAAATAAAAAAATCTATATGCCAGATCGGTGATAGTGAATGTCATAGAAAGATTATTATTTGTGGTGACTCTAGTGCACGAAACTTGTCTTTCTGTGTGGGCCTATCATATAAAATAAAGGGATATGTATAGTGGTGCTAATTCTGTAGAAATTCTGAATAGGGCTTCTTTACTGTCATCGTAACAGGGTGAAGGGGATATTTTTGTTGTGTCATTGAATTTTAACACCCTACCTTTATCCATTCTACGATCTCAGGAAACTTTTAGCTATAGGAAAAATAACAAACCTAATTATGTTTATTAAATGTGATTTAACAACGTATTCTGAACAAACATACTTAAGGATCATAAAATGTGTATCAACCTACTGTCAAGGCTATAACTCTAGCATTAGATAAATTCAAGACATCAAAACAAATCCTAAATATAGATACATAAATCCCTTTGTAAACTTCTCTCCCTATATATTGATGTTCCAGACGTTTAAAAATTGATGTTTTGATGTTGATGTTGATGTTTTGCTTTCGTAATAAAATTACATTAAAATATGTGCAAATTAGTCCTTCAACTCACACAAATATTAATTCTGATATTGTTCAAAATTTAGATCTAAATGTCGTGAACATTGAGCCAGTTTTAGTTGTTAATACTGATGTTGAAGTGTAGAAATTCATATTCATGAGAGTTCAATTCTGGAAGGGGATAGCAGTGTTAGTAGTACCTGACGTAGATTTATTGGAGGATAGATCCTCTTTTTTAGAAATAGACAAACAAATATGCATTGTACCTCTGTAGGCATTCTTAATATTCAGTCTGTCAGAAATAAGCTAGATGAACTTGAATTATTTTTGGAGAGTGTAGAGTTTCCTGATATTTTAGTATTGGTAAAACACTGATTAAAAAAAGATGAACAATTTTCTATAAAGAATTACATTATGATGTCTAGGTACTGTCGTTTAAAATATAAACCTTTTAGCGGACTTTAAGTTCGAACAGATAAATAAATTTAATTACCTTCTGAAGGATAGGACTTTTGAATTCTCTTTAGTATTTTCTCAAGCTTTGTCTCTTTATGTTTTAGCTTTGTATAGATCTCCATTAGGCAAAGCAAATATACTTTTAGAAAAACTAGAAATACTAATATGTAGCTTGCCTATAGACTCTAAAGTATTGCTATGTGGTGACTTTTTAAATAAACAAGATAAGCAAACTAAGTGCCTAGAAAACCTTTTTACATCAATGAACATAAGCATGCCAATGGATTAGCCAACTCGTTTTACAGCAGTTTCATCTTCATTAATAGATTATTTCTGTTCTAATCTTGATCAGCGCAATATTTATTGCAAAATCGTTAATGCTGGGTTGTCTGACCATAAGGCGGTTCTTGGTTATGAGGATTTCAGCGTAAACAATAAACAAGTCCAGTGCGAGATTAGGTAGATTATATACTCAAAAAACATTTTAAAGAATTTCAGTTGAAATGTAGTCTGTAAAAGGACTGGCAGAGTGTCCTTGCCGAGGAGAGCCCCATGGAGAAATTTCATCAGAAATTCTGTAATTTATGTAATATGTCTTTTCCTCTCATAAATATTAAGAAGCCAAAAAGAAAACCTTGGTACACAAACGGTCTTAGAGTGTCTGGGAAGAATATGCGATCTCTAAATTATAATCGTACATTTTTGATACATAATCAACACTTCTTAAAATATTTCAATAATTACAGATCCTTAATTTTAATGGCAAAAGTTACTTTCAAGAAAGAATTAAAAAATCGTAATAGGGCTAAGGAATCATGAAGAAGCCCAAATGCTTTGATGGGTAAGTGTGGTCATTTTCACAAGTTTCAGGCGATTTAAAAGCTGACATTTTAAATTCATTTTACTGTACTATAGCTGATAACGTCTTAAAAAGTATACCACAGACTGGAAATCCCTTGAAATATTTGTCACATATAAGTGTACCTGAATCTTTTTTTCTTGCTCCCACTAACGTTTTAGAAGTGAGGAAGATTCTTTCTAGAATTAAAAATAAAACTTGTTCAGGTTGGGATAAGATATCCTTGCGTATTTTTCTAGCTCTTCCTACAGAGATACTGGAGATACTTGTAGCTGCGATAAACACCTCTTTTTTCAGGGGTGTGTTTCCCTCATGCTTGAAGGCTGTCATTATCCCTCTTCACAAGGGTGGAGATCCTAATGATCCATCAAATTTCCGTCCCGTTGCGTTTTATCCTACATTCGCAAAGGTTCTTGAAAGACTTGTTAAGGTGAGAGTTTTTTCATTTCTTAAGCGACATGATATTTTAAATCTTGAGCAGTTTGGATTTCGACAGAATGTTAGCACCGGGGACGCGATTTTCGCATTTCTTCGGGTGCTCTATGATAGGTTAAATGCCGGTGATGCTGCTGCAGCGGTGTTTTGTCGAAAGCTTTTGACTGCGTGAATCATGAAATACTGCTGGGAAAGTTAAGCAAATACTGTTTTAGGGGTGTTTGTTTAGAGTGGTTTAAGTCCTATCTGTCTGGCCGAATCCAGGGAGTACTTTTTAATGATGAAATATCAAGGGACTTGTCTGTCAATGCTGGTGTTCCCCAGGGTTTAGTTTTGGGCCCACTGTTATTTCTTTTATATGTCAACGACCTTCTTCAAATTTTTACTGAAGGGAAGTTCACTATGTTTGCAGACGATACAACTATCTTATGGCACAGCATAGAGAAACCAGCAGTCGCACTTAAATAAAAATACATTGGCTTGAATAAGCGAGTTCGGTGCATGTGTACTAACGCAGGCGCGGTATATTTGCTTATAGTAGGGATGCCGCTAACACTCGCTACGGTCCACGCGGCTTTTGCCTTGGCTAGAGCCGGACTTAAACTTTTTTTTAGATATTATTATCTTGTAAAATAAAAATACCTACATAGTACAAATATTTTTTTTTAATATTAATAAAGTTCATACATTAACAAAATATTTAAACAAAAATAAACATCGCATTTCTACATCTAACAACGACGATATAGAAAATTTTGTAAAAACGCTATCAAAATAGTCACTAAGTACGGCGCTGAACTAGGCGATACACCTATGAACACAGTTCGATAAACAGTGAGCTCGGCATCCGGAGAACATGGCTGCGGCATGGCTAAGGATGCTATTAGTTCGCTTGCATTTTCGAGCGGAGTGCGACTGCTGGTTTCTATATGCTGTGCTTATGGCATGATGCAGATCCGTCTCAATTAAGCAAAAAAATAACTGCCGGTCTTCACAAAGTGCAAACCTGGTGTGACTCAAATTTGTTGAGTTTTAATGTTTCAAAGACTAATATTGTCAATTTGAAAGGTTCCATTAT
Organism: Anthonomus grandis grandis; assembly: GCF_022605725.1. NCBI lineage: Eukaryota > Metazoa > Arthropoda > Insecta > Coleoptera > Curculionidae > Anthonomus > Anthonomus grandis. Next base: position 3,270,522 of record NC_065562.1, on the reverse strand, counting down.
TAATTTTCTTATAGACCCTCGTTTTGTTGCAACCCAACAGTTTTTGGGTTTAACTATTGGGGTAAGATCTGCTAATCAGTCCTGTCGTCCTTTATTTGTTAAACGTAAAATTTTGACTTTATGCTGCCTCTTTGTTTTGGAAACGGTAAGAATTATTTTTGAGAAATTTAGAGGGGACCTTCAGCTGGAAAAACACTATGCGACCCGCCAGGTCTGTTTGCTTGGGTTGCCTATTCTTCACTCTAGTCTTGTTAGGAATTAATTTGTATTTGAAGGTAGAAAATTGTTTAACTATTTACCTTTAAACATAAGGCAACTAAAGTGCACAAAAAAGTTTTAAAAAAAGCAAGGACACTTTTGGTAAATAAGGGATTTTATAACTTGGAGGAGTTTTATGCAGATAATTTGATCTGGTGCTTCTTTTAATATTTTTATTTATCGCCATTGACGAAATTTTCATTTTTTTTACATCTAGGTTACTCATGTGTTATATTGTATTAAGTATGTAATTTTAATATATGGCTGTTCTTATTGTATTTTTAAGTGTTTCATATTTTCTCTAGTTTTTTATATTTCTTGATTCCTATTATAAGTATTATAATTTATATTTTATATCTACATTTAAATTTTGTTTTACCAAATGGCTTTGTCAACAACTATGTTATGATAATAAAGCTATATTTGACTTTGACTTTGAAATATCAAGAGCCCTATGTATTTTTTTTTATTTTTGTATCCTGTACTACTTCAGAGTATCTTTAAATAAGATTATTACCGATTTGCCTCTAAAATGAATGGAAAACCTATTTCTTTGCATTTTTCGATTTTCAAACAAAATCTGGGGTCAAAATGACCATTTTTTCAAAATATGCTCCGAATTCAAAATTTTTCTTTTCTTCTTAAAGACGATTTAAAAAGTAGTAAAAAAGCTTTATGACAATTTTTTCCACGATTCAGACAAGTGCCACAATCTAAAGGGAAAGATCAGGTCCCATCAGAATCTATGTATTGGAATAGGATAAAAGGTTTTTTTTCTCTATTTTTTTGTATTCTTATTTTAAAAGGCAATTATAATAAAATAAAAAAAACATTAAAGCAAAAAAAACGAATAAAAGAATTTATCAACGTATTGAATAGAAGAATTAAAATTCGGATACGCCATAACATGCATGCTCCGTTAAAGGAAAAAAAAACATATAGTCCATGCATATCGAATAATATTCGACTTATGAAAAACCTTCGTAATCAGGCACTCACGCGTTTTAGAAGCAATCAAAATTCAATTCATTGGAACTATTACAAGGATTGCTTCTAAAACGCCTGAGTGCCTGATTACGAAGGTTTTTCATAAGTCGAATATTATTCGTGATGCATGGGCTATATGTTTTTTTTTCCTTTAACGGAGCATGTATGTTATGGCGTATCCGAATTTTATTAAGGGAAATAAGTCCTTAAATAAGCTTTGGGTACAACTTTGAAGTGGACTGTATTTAATTCAGGAGAAGCCGATTCTTAATATTTCTTAATTATTAGTATGCCCCCTTACCTCATTTAATGAATGTAAAGAGATAAACGGTAAAATATCCAATGAAAAGAAAGGGAAGAAACTCTGACTTACCACTATTGCAGGAGAGGTGTCAGGGGAAAAGCACTATAATATCTCAGTACTGGTACTGTTCGATCTATATGTATACTATGCTGCACTGCTCAAATCCTTACTCAGCCAGTCCATATTCTCACCTTCTTGACCCTCTTAGTGTAGGTGTGCAGAATAGGTTCATGCGTTGATAGTAGGTTAAGGTGTTATATAAATGAGCGTTTAAGTAAAACTGATTTGTGCTTTAGATTTTTCTGACTGAACTTCATTTCTATAAATAAGCTTACTTTTGACTGTCAATGGGATATAATATATTAGATAATAATGATTTCTTTGTTAATTTGTAATGCCTCCTTTCTCAAATTTATATTACCATGCCATGTGAATTATTTTGCGAAATAATTGAAACTTTATTTGAAATTAGTTATTTAAATTAATTTTAGCCTGCCTCCAGAAAAATCTTTTTAACTTTGTTTAATAATTACCACCCACGTCTTAAATTCACTATGGAATTATAATATCATTTCGAGATATATACACATACATAACACCACTGGTATCATTTCTACCAAGAGATATAACAAACCTACTGGTTCTGGGAGGGTGATTAACTATCTATCTCTTCATGCCACAGTCCAGAAGTCTCTAGTAGTTAAGGGTTTACTTTACAGATTATGTCATATTGGTAGTCCGGAAGCAAAAGCAATCATCCTACTTCTTTGTGAATTTTTACCAATTTTATGAGTAAACAAGATTCTTCTTCCACAGAACGCGAACCAGTAAAATATTTTAAGTTGCAGTACATCTAAAGACTTACTTTCTGAATGTGTAAGAAATACTATCATGAAAAAATGTGAAACTTACATTTTATAATACAAAATTAATAGGCTCTATTTTCACCAAATTAAAAGACCCTATCCCTAAATGGATTATCTACCAGGTTGATACATGACCCTGTGGTAAAAGTTATATTGGACAAACTAGAAAATATATCAAAAGCAAAATAATTCAGTACAGTACGATTGCAATATCATCAGTAAAGAGAAAAAGGAATATAAATATGACACTAAACCGCATACTGGTGCATAGCTCGATGGATATCAAAAGCAGTCGCCGTTAAGTGTATTTACGACCTGTTTTTTTTTCATTAATTTATGGTGTTTTTTTAACCTTTTTTAAAATAGAATGTTTTCTTATTTTATCACTGGACACAGGCTGATTTTTTAAACAGAAATAGGTATGTACATTTTAACACTATTCTTTGCTGTACATATACGGGATTAAATTACATGGTTTCTCCTCCTCGTTTTTATATACTAAAATCTATATAAACATATTAACATAAGAAAATAAAACTGTCTGTTTTATAGTGTTTTTTATGTAATGTTTTAATTTATTTTTTTTCTTTTGTCATATTGCAGAGAAATTGTAACACAACTACAAGCCAGGATTTAGTATTCTCAATTCATTGTTTCTCCTGCCTATTTAACTTAAATTAAAATCCTTGATTTATTTAAAAAACTCATAAACAATACTAAAAATAAATTTTTTTAAAAACTAGAGAAAATTGCCACTCATCTGTTTCGATGTACACTATTGGCAGAAAGTGGAGAAACAAACACATTTTTGTGGATTTTTTTTGTTTTTGCAATACTTTGTTCTTATTTAGAAAATAACTTTAATGGAGCACAAATAAACTTTACTTTAGATTTTTTACACTTTAACGGGATCCAAGCGGAAAATTTATAATTATATATTTTAATAATAAGGCAACAAGTAGAGAAACAATTTATTTATTCAATTTTTGCATAGAGTAAATTTAATATCGGGTTGCAAATCCCTTAGTCTTAATAAATATACACCTAGAATTCACTAATAGCATTAGTTTGTTAATGTATTCTGGATGTATGGTCAACCATATTTTATTTAATTTTTGGAAAAATTCATCCTGGTTTCTGAATTTAACCTTATTCTTTTGTCGTAGGCGTCGATCTAATTCTTCCCAAAGATTTTCTATAGGGTATGATATTAACTTTATTGCTAGATAACCACTGTTTCACAAGTACTGAGGTATACTTTGGATCGTTATCGTGTTGAAACGTCCCCAATAATGGCATATTGTCTTCAGCATGTGGAAGCATTTGCTGCTCAAGAATGTGCAGATATTCAAAGCTATCCATTTTACCTTCTACACGTACTAATGGACCGACACCTTTTCCTGAAAAACACCCCCACACCATAACATTTCCGCCGCCATCTTTTATAGTGGGCAAAGTGTATTTAGGATTAAGTCTACAACTCTTCGGACTTCTTACCCACTCTAGGTTTAACTGAACTCAGTCATACAATTTGCAAATTTGCAATAGAGATAGGAGAGAAGAGACAATTTCAACTTTTATTTTATAGTCCTTTTTACTGCTGACTCCAGGGAATCGAGAAAATGAAAATTAGTAATAGAATTCTTTTTGTGTAAAAGTATTCTCGTCTTCACGTATTCGCATTGTTCAGCATTTCTTAAATTAATAGTGAAAAACACATTTTTTATTGAATTAAGTAGTGTTTCGTTTAATTAATAAAAAAAACTTCTGCATCGAAGGTAGGTTTGTACTATTGATAATACCATTGCACACCATTGAAAAGCATTTTTGATGAGCTCTCAGATAAGCAGGGGGTTGCTATTTAAGATTACAAAGTTTAGAGGGGGCTAGGGATGAAAGGATAAGAATTGAAGTGATATTATAGTTGTAATTTTAATTAATAAACTATTTTCTGTAATCGGATTTTTTTTTTAATTAATGCATAATTAGCCACTATAATCCGGAAGCTTATAAGTAGGTCTATTAATGACATTTATTATGGAAATTTGATCGCCAACATTTTCTTTATATCTTAAAAAAACTTTACGTATAATACACGAAAATATTTAATTTTCGTAAAAAAATTGTTTTTTTTTTCATATATTAATGAATTTTCTTTAAAAACAAATTCTGAGAAATTTTATTAAAAATAATTTAATTGACCCGTAGAAATAAACACATAGTCTTTGGACTTATATAATAAGCAAACTGTGACTTTTCAACAGCTTTATTAGTAACAGACTTTTTAACTCTTCTTTTAGCGACCTTTAAGTCACAAAATCAAAAGAAACAATCCACCTTATGACAGTTCCCATCCCCTATCTAAAATTATGTATTCTTTATCTCACTCGCACGCACAGAATTTTACATGTTTCTCAGAAATAAGTTACGTTACGGGTAACGTTCCACGCTTACGTTTGAGGTTAGGTGAATTTAGTTTGATAGCAAAATAGTTTGGTGTAGGGGATTTATAAATTATATGGTAGAATGGATATTTCTTAAATTTCATATTACATAGTTTAGTTTAAATAATGCCATATTTTTATATCTAATAAGTTCTGTTTTACGGAGTGGCCTAGAAATATAATAAAACTATTTTTAGATCTATTGAAACTCGACAAGTTGCAGTCCATGGCTACGTTAAACTCATAAGTATTTTACAATTCTCAAATGGTGGCAATAGTAACGGTATCTTAAGTCAAACCAGTAGTGGATCATTTTCATCTGGATTTTCACTTTATACTCAAATTTCGATGAACAGAACCACCCAAAGTTTGAGTGCTAGCGCATTTAGTACCGAGGCCATTTGCTGGGAAGTACTGGGTATCTTAAAAAGATGCTTAATGCAACAGGCACCAGTCCGGCTCCAGTTGTATGAAGGTAATAATATTGATTCTACAGAGTAGCCCATTTAACTTAAGATAGACTAATATAAAGAGAAAGTTTGAAATAAACCTTTCTTGGTATTATTATGGGTGAAAATAAATGGTGAAATTTATTTCTGACCCTGACCATATTTTCAAGAAATTTCTTAAAGTTAACTTTGTTTTTTTACAGAAACTTTATACAGAAACGTACAGTGTGTCCCAAGTTTTTCATAACCATGGTGAAGGATGGCGGAATGAGCTTCTAAATTAAGATCTTTTAAAAAATTTAAGCTTTTCCAGGTTATCATGCAAAATTTGAAAATATTACTTCGGACGTAAAATTTCTTACCCTCTTCGAAATCAATGTACAGGGTCTTCCCCCATATATTGACCCAACATCTACAGGGGTGAGGTGAAAAGTAAAAAAAAATATAGAAAACTTTTGGGGTTTTACTTATTTAACTTTTGAATCCGACATTATTATTTTGCCGTTTCGTAAGCTAAATGAATTAAGTATAAACAATAAATCCTTAAGATTTAATATTTATTTAGCAATATTTAGTATCTAGTAGTATTTTTGGCAGATGGCGCAACTAACATGTTATTTTTAACTCGTTAGTAAAAGACCACCAATTTGCGATTACATTTTCTATAAATAACTATGAATTTTTGGAACAAAATCTATAAAAAAAAACAAAAAAATTAAAATAAATGTTCAAATTGTTGACTATTAACTTCCTGACAGTAACCAAGACGATATTCAAATTCTGGTAATACTTTACTTATTGTTTGAGGCCGGATTTGTTGAAGTTCGGCTCTAATTCTACTTTTTAATTGTTCTAAACTTTTAGGTTTATCAAAATAAACTTTAGATTTTAGATAACCCCATAGATAAAAATCCATTGGGGTTAAATCTGGCGACCTTGCCAGGGCCGAGCCGTGCCGGGGGTGCGCCGCACCCTGGCGGCGCTCATTTAGGGCGGCAAAATATCCGAAAAATAAAATAAAAAAGCGCCAAGTAATGGAAAAAAAATTATGAATAACAAAAATTTATAAAATTTAAAACTGATAATTAAGGCGCCAACAGAATACAATGTTTACTGAAACCGAGCATTGTTCCCCGAATCGTTGCTATAATAATAATAATCTATATAGATAAATAAATAGGTACCAGGACCAGGTAATAAAAACAATATCACCGCAATTATGGTGGGTTCAGCCAGCCGCCGATGATGTTATAAGGGCGGCGTAATTAAAAGATGCGCGTAAAGTACCACCAATATTAATTCCTCGAAATTTATTTCTTGCGGAATTTCAATACTTTTGGGTAATTAATAATATGTATTTTGGAGCTGCAGAAATAAGCGGGGTGTAATGTTTAGAAATTCCCACCCTTTTGTTTTTAATTTATTTTAATTTGCGAGTTTTAAAGCGACTTGTCGATTAGTGTTTATTTTTAATACATTTTATATAAAAATTGTGTTTGTGTTGTTAACGGTAAGTTTAAAATATTTTATTAATATCTTCCAAATATTTAGAACTTCATGCCCTAAGCCATTTTTCATTGAAAAAAGTAATGTCTGATTTTTTTGCCAATTCTAAAAAAATATTTGTTGATTTAGATGGCTGATGGTCGAAAGAGGGCTTTCTGGTTCCCAATACCGAAAAAGGAAGCTAGAAAAGGAAGAAGATGACAGGCGGTTAGCAGGTTCGTTAAAAAAGTTTTTGCGTCATCAACGAACCCACAATCGGCACAACCTCAACCTTCAAAAAGCCAAAGGCCGGATGTTCAACCTTTGACGTCAACTGAAGCCGATGCCGATGTAGAACAACCAAATGATGGAGATCAACAACCATCAGGAGATGAACTGAAACAAGATGATCACTCGACGAATACGCCAGCAAATACGCAAACTGAGAACATTGAAGCTATTCAGGTAAATGAAGAACGATTTAAAGACCCAGCGTATTGGTCCGAAATATTAACGGATAATATTAGATTATTGATTTTAGGAATAGGACCTGTTCAAATTAAAAATATTAATTATCCCATTAATCATTTAAATAGATGTTTTAGCGCTGCTTACTTTGAAAAAAATTAACTAACAATAAAAAAGTTGCTAGAACCTGGCTTATTTACTCAAAATCTAAAGATTCAGTGTACTGTTTTCCTTGTAAATTATTTAAAGTTTCTGATAATAGTTTTAATGAGGGGAATGGCTATAGTGACTGGCGACATTTATCTCGGACTTCGATTTTAGAGAGAATAATATCTGTTATCCAGTTTTTAGCTGGACAAAATTTAGCTTTTAGGGGTAATAGTCAAAAACTATTTGATAAGGGTAACGGTAATTTTCTGAAATTAATTGAGACGATTGCAAAATTTGATTCTGTAATGGCCGAACATATTGATAGAGTCCAACAAGATGGGAACAAAATGCCGCATTATTTGTGAGATAAAATACAAAATGAATTGATTTTTTTAATAGGAGAAAAAGTAAAAAAGTGTATTGTTGAATGTTTAAAATTATGCAAATATTTCTCAATCATTCTTGACTGTACACCTGACGTTAGTCACCAAGAACAAATTACCATTATTGTTAGATTCGTTTTTATTGATGATTGTTCTAAAAGTATAGAAATTCGAGAACATTTTTTAGGATTTTGTAAAGTTACAAGCACTACTGGTCAGGGGTTAACAGATTTTTTATTAAATTATTTAAAAGAACTGGATATTGATATTGCCGATATGAGAGGTCAGGGCTATGACAACGGAGCAAACATGAAAGGCAAGCACAATGGCCTACAAAAAAAATATATATATTAATACTAGAGCCTTTTTTGTACCCTGTGCCGCCCATAGTTTAAATTTAGTAGTTAATGATGCAGCAAAAAGCTCTCTAGAAGTAACTAATTTTTTTAGCACTATTCAGGAAATATATGTCTTTTTTTTTGGCCTCAACTTACAGATGGAATGCTCTCTTAAAAGAGCTGCCCAGGCTAACACTAAAGCCCTTATCGGATACCCGCTGGGAAAGCCGTATTGAGGCAATAAAAATTCTTAGATTTGAGTTAGAAAAAGTGTATGATGCTCTGTTTACGCTTTTTAATGATGAAAGCAGAGATAATGAAACAAAGAATATTGCAATGTCCCTAATAAATAAAATAAAATCATTTAAATTTATTTGTTCGTTAGTTATTTGGTACTACATTTTGGCAAAAATTAATGTAGTAAGCAATAAATATAAAGCGATAAATGAATCTAAGAAAATTGCGGAAGAAGTAGACGCCGAAATTTTCTTTCCAGCCATTCACTCAATAAGACCAAGGAAAAAAAAACGTTTTTTGATTATGAACACAAGGATGAGCCAATCCAATCTCCAGAGATAAATTTTAAAGTAATTTTTTTTTAATATTCTCGATATTTCAATTGGATGAGAGATTTCACAATTTACAAAAACATATTGAATTATTTGGTTTTTTAAACAATGTGAAAGCATTTTCCAAACCCGAAATAATGACTTATTGTAAGAATTTAGAAGCTAAATTAACTGACCCTGGAACAAAAAATACGGACATAAATGGATTGGACCTCTATAATGAAATCGACATATTATCAATTTACATTAATGATAGAAATATTTTCTCGGCCAAAGAAATATTAATATATCTGGTTGCTAACGATTTGAAAGGCATATTTCCAAATTTATTCGTAGCTTTAAGAATATTTTTAACAATGCCAGTCACTGTAGCTCATGGGGAACGCCGTAGCCGATCGAGAGTTCTAGCCGTGACACTGGTTTCGTGGCGTCAAAATTGAAGCCGAGATTTGTTGGCGCACGCCGTACAGTGGAACGACTAAGTGGAGATACCGCGGGACTTAATATTTTACATTTTACAAGATCTATAATATTTTTTTTATTATTACGTATTTTTAGATATATGATAAATGTTTTAAATATTTTTTATTACTTATTTTATTGGAAAAATATACATAAACGGTGTTTCAAATTCGTCTACCCTCAAAATACGAAAATGGATAATTTACCCCAAAGTTGCACATTATTTACTTGTAAAAGAATATGCCGTATAAAAAAATATATATATTATATTTTATGTGGTTTTGAAGATTATTGAAAAAAAAACAAATTTTCAAAAACTTATTCTTGACACTTTTGTGGGTTATCTTGGTTGCTATGGGAAAGTTTTCGCATTGCTGTATTACTTTTTCGTAAAAATGTTAATGCCGAAACAAAATTAGGTAGGTACCTACGCCAAATTTTTGTTGCTTATTTAAAAAATTGAAAATTTTAATGATTCCGAAAATAATCAAAAAAACCAAAAAAAAAATTTTTCTGAGCTTAAACAGGAATGCAGTAAGAGGTAGGCATTATTCTAAATAAAATTAAGATTGTAAAATGTAAGTTAAAAATAAAATTGTTAATTTACCCACCTAATTTAAATACCGAATTTTTATTCTTTTTAAAACTAACTTTTAAAAAGCGAGTATCAAAATAGTTTGGTAGTTTAAAATTTTAAATGCGTAATCTTACTATAAACTACAATAATAACTGCAGTAAAATATTATTTCGAATCAACGCAAAATATGTGCCCCAGCGCGGAATTTTTGCCATCGCGATGCGGTCGTCGCCTCGCATGATTTTGGCTTATGTTGTGAGGTATCGATGGAAGCGGGGATAAGTGTCCAGGCTAGAACTATCGATCGGCTACGGGAACGCTCATTTTCCAAACTAAAATTAATAAAAAACTACTTAAGATCCACAATGAGCCAATCAAGACTATCAAATTTATCAATTTATTTGAGGAAGACATTGTTTCTAATTACTTTTTTTTAATTTCTTTAAATTAGTATGTACGTAAAATATATTTTCTTTAGGTGTTTATATCGATGTAATTGCATATCAATATAGAAATACTTATATAAGTAAATAATACAGGGTGTCCCAAAATTAGTGGACGAAACGCAAACCCTGTATTCTTTGGTCAAAAATAACCTCACTTTTTCCTATAAACATATATCGGCAAACGCCCCTCAAGGGAGCTACGCCCCTTTTAAAGGGGGCACCCCTTTTAAAGGGGAAGATGGTTTTTTCCACTTATTTTCTAAACGGGTAAATATAAAAATTTTAAATTTTGGTATTCTCCCAATTTTGATATGCTGAATTTAGTTGTCATTTCATAATTTTCATTATTTAGTCAGGTGCGTATCATTTAGGGGGTGAGCCTAAAAAAATACTTAAAAAAAATTGTTTGCAAAGTTTTTGTTTTTTTTTAAAAACAAAAACTTAAAATTTTAAAAATTTAAAGCTTTTTACGTAAAAAAGTACCTCTTGGTCAATAACGCTAGGAATTACCATTTTCGAGAAAAACGCATTTAAAAATAACGCTGCATAGTATTATTAATAACAATTTTTATTAAGACTCAATAGCACGGTTCAAAATTAAATTGACAAATAAAATTGCAAACAGATAAAAATACTAATTTATTTGAGGCAAATGTTCAAATAAGTTTCCGTTTTCCTGAATGCATAACCTGGACCTTTTTTGAATGTTTTGGGTCGATCTAAAAATTTCAAATCGGGTTTCTCTTATTTGGCCTGCAGCTGCGAGAATTTGCCTCTGAAGCTCTTCTGGAGTATCAATTTCAGTGGCATAAATAATATTGCACATATTACCCCAAAGATAATAATCTAGAGGATTAAGGTCGGGCGATCGTGCAGGCCAATTTATTGGACCACCTCGGTCTATCCATCTACCTGTAAAATTATTGTCCAGCCAGTTTCTCACCTGTCGGCTGTAGTGAGCTGGTGCCCCATCGTGCTGAAAAATCATTTCCATCCGAGTTTCTATGGGAACATCGTCCAGTAAATCTCTGAGATTGTTTTGAAGAAAATTTAAATAATGACGACCAGTTAACCTGTGTGGCAAAATAATTGGGCCAATCAATTTATCTCCTATCAAACCCGCCCATACGTTAAAGGAAAATCTATGCTGAAAGTTAGTTCGTCGAACTACTCTCGGATTTTCGATGCTCCAAAAATGAGTATTACGGCTGTTAAAGCCCTTACTCCTAGAAAAAGTTGCCTCATCTGACCACAAAATTTTTTGACGAAGATTTGGATGATTTAAAATCCAATGACAAAAGTCTACTCGAGCTGGAAAATCTTCTTCTTCTAACTCCTGAACCCTTTTATAATGGAAAGGATAGTATCCTAACATCTTAGTCAATCTGAAATTATTTTTAAATATTTTAAGTTGCATAAATAAGCCTAAACCTTAGTAAGCCACTAAACATTCCAGTTAGTCGTCAAAAGGATTTGTTTTGGGGTGTTTGATGTTTGTGATAAGACTGATCCAAGTAAATAAAGTAAATAATAATAATAATAGTAATTAGAGTATTTTGAAATGAATTTAATGCGATCCGACGATAATAATTAATAACAACACTATTTATACCAATCTCAATTTTCAGTTATAAGTACTTTAAATTTAATTTTTTGGATAACAAATTAGGTACTTAATTATTTATTTATCATATTTAATTTTACTTACATTTGACTTTGGGATATTGGTAATCTCTTCTAAGGTTCTCAATGATATTTGAGGGTTTTCTTCAATTAAATTCAGTACTGCCCCATAACCATCATTTGCAATTGGTCTTCCTTGCCCTCGAGCACGTTCGAAGGATCCATATTCAAGTAAATTTCTATGAATTCTAACAAAAACTTTCCAATGTGGAAGCCTTTTTGCAGGAAACCTCCGCCGATACTCTCGTTCAGCGGCATGTGCGTTTCCATTGCAAAACCCATACATAAAATGAATATCTACTTTTTCACGGGTCGAAAAGTCTTCCATAGTTAAAAAGATATTAACAATTTGAATGCAAAATGACAACTAATCAATTACAACAAATGTGAATGTCATTATGCAGTGTGTCAATTTTTCCAAAGCCTGCTACTAAGTTTTCATAAAAATTGGTAGTGAAAATAATACTATGCAGCGTTATTTTTAAATGCGTTTTTCTCGAAAATGGTAACTCGTGGAGTTATTGATCAAGAGGTACTTTTTTACGTAAAAAGCTTCAATTTTTTAAAATTTAAAGAAAAAAAACAAAAACTTTGCACACAATTTTTTTTTAGGTATTTTTTTAGGCTTACCCCCTAAATGATACGCACCTGACTAAATAATGAAAATTATGAAATGACAACTAAATTCAGCATATCAAAATTGGGAGAATACCAAAATTTAAAATTTTTATATTTACCCGTTTCGAAAATAAGTGGAAAAACCATCTTCAGGTGCCCCCTTTAAAAGGGGCGTAGCTCCCTTGGGGGGCGTTTGCCGATATATGTTTATAGGAAAAAGTGAGGTTATTTTTGACCAAAGAATACAGGGTTCGCGTTTCGTCCACTAATTTTGGGACACCCTGTATATGCTTTTATGTATATTTTTTGTATAGATAATATTGATATATTGATTAATATATGTGTGTTTGGAATTTAATTCAATATGATTTTTTTATTACACCCTTTTTTTTAAACGTTGTACTTTGGTAAGAGCATTTTTTAAAACACTTTTTATAAAAATCACTGCAGAAGGGGCGAAGTTAGCTCTTGCATCCGGGCGGCAAATACCCTAGGCTCGGCCCTGGACCTTGCTGGCCATTCAATAAAATGAAGCGTACTTTTCAAACGCGCCATATTTTTAAACTTTGCAACTGCACTTGACATTTACTGACATTTACATAAAGAATACATACTGTTTACGTGCTATTAAATGGTGACGAGGTGTCAACAATCAAATATACCTGTTAAAAACTATGAAAAAACATGTTTGAATATGCTCAAATGACCCAAACAGTTGCAAATGTATAAATAATGTTAGTATTAAATAAATAAATAAATAATGTCTTTATTATACCAAAATGTACAAAGGCGAAGTCTAGACTAGGGCTAATCAACTGAACCTCTAATTACATGAACAAAAATATATACCAAATTACTTAGAGACCAGTTATAGAAAAAAGATAATAGAAAATCCGTAAAATCCATGAAATCTATCTTGAGTTGGAAAATAGTATAAAATGTACACATTTTCCCTTTAAATTATAAGGAGATCATCTGTAACGTGAGAAAATGCGATTTTGATTTTACTTAAAAACCAGCAATGAACATGCACTTAAGTGAATTCGGAAGTTCATTATACACCGAAACAGCATTAAAAAGAAAACATCTGTGAAATAAGGCAGAATGAAAACGAGGAGCCGATAATTTACTTATACATCTTAGATTGACGTCGTACACATCTCTTCGAAAATTAATTTTTTTTAGAAGGTAAGCAGGGGAGGATGTACCAAGCAATCGATGCACAAAAACGGCCAACTAATAAAGATAAAGATTCTCTACAGGCAACCATCCAAGAGTATACATTTTTTCTGAAACTCTGTCATATTTTCTTAAGGTAAAAATGAATCTACAGCAATTCTGATTTTGAAGCTTCTGCAAATGATACAGGCTAACTTTATTTAAACAAGGAACATAAACAATGTTACAGTAGTTCATAATAGGAAGTACTAAGGACTCGTATAATTTCTTGCGTATTTTGTAGTTAATGATACTTCTATTAGTGTACAATGGTTTGAGCGCAAAATAGGATTTTTTAATTACGTCAGAAACGTGCATTTTGAATCTCAAGTAGTCCTCGAAAATTACACCAAGATTTTTAATGTTATCAACTGTTTTTAACTGCGTTGTAAATTCTCCAAGACAATTTTTTTTTTATTCTTTGAAGAGAAACACACTACAGAACACTTTCTATGATTTAATTTTAAATTACATGACTTAATTTATCCTACTACAACCTCCCAATACGTCATCAGCTTTAAAAGAATTTGCGTATTATCCGCAAAGCCCTGATTACTTCAATATTTAACAACCTTATACATGTCTGCTATGTCTAAGGTCGCAGTAGTCCTTTGCCTACTGATTTTAGTTAAAGGCATTATAAAATATGTCTTCCAAACATCAGGAAAACAACCTTTTTCCAAACAGAAGTTTATAACATGAGTCAAGTGAGGAGCTAGATGATGAATACAATGTTGGAGCATATTCGCTGAGATACAGTCACTACCACAGGCAGTAGATTTGAGGCCTAAAACAATTTTTGAAATTTCTGCTACAGCGGCTAAGCGAAATGAGAACTGGAGATTAGGACTAAATGTATGATTAAGCAAATATTCGACTGTCTCTAGGCAGTTATCTGAAGGACTATAAACTGATGAAAAATAATCATTTGTTTTGTCCAGATTTTAAAGGTTTTTAGAACGGTTAGAAAAATTTCTGAGAATAAGGCTTTTTATTGCTTTTCATAGTTTTCTACTATTGCTGCTTTGTTGATGAAGTTCCAAATATGCTTTCTTTTTCCGCCTAATCATCCCCACCACCGAATTTCGAAGTTGCTTGTAGAATAGTCAATCGGGTAAACTCTTAGACTTTTTAAATATTGATAACGCTTTATTTTTTTCTTTTATAAAGAGTTTAACGCTTTCGGTAATCCATGGAGTATAAGGTGTAGAAATCCTTGAGAATGTCTCATCATTCCGACAGAAATGGTAAATTTTCTCAAAAAAAAAAAAAGCATTGGTATTACTTTTTCCCTCCTTCAAATCTCCGGGCATGGATAGGTTATATCCATGCCTTCAACAAAATGGGTTAGATGTACTAACTCTACATATCGTCAGAATATTTAAGACTTTCCTTGCTCAGGGTTACGTCCCCAAGTTATGGGGTGAGGTAAAAGTTGTCTTTATTCCAAAACCAGGAAAAAAGAGTTGTGAAGCAATTCGGACCCGGGAAAAGTGTGTTTGTGCCGGGAGTTCAAGCTTCTCTCGTCTGATTTGTATGAGTGCCATCGGGGCGTTTAATCGACCCTCAGCTCCTTGACTTTTTCAGCCATGTAATTTAGCTGATCATGATTCTTTATAGTTTTGTCACATGATAGAAGTTCCTCTGTAGGGTCGACTTATATCCGACCTAGTTAGTACTTCTCACGCTCTTGTACTTAACTATTGATGTGTTACTGACAGCAATGATAAACCGTATGTGTCTATGATCTGGGGATGATGGCTCCGATGATACTGTTCCTGACCTTGCTGCTGACATAAGTTGAACTAATAGTTAAATCTAGTACCTCTTTTCTGTTTTTAGCGATAAAGGTTGGCCCATTGTTAATTATTATTACCTTTTCAAGTATATAGTTGAAGAGAGACTCACCGTGATTTATACGTCTTATGCTTCCCCATGCTGTGTGGTGAGAGTTTGCATCACATACCAGGATAAACTGCACGTTTTTCTTTTTGCAGTATGCAATCATATTTTGCATCAACTGTGGGGGAGGTTGTATGCAGAGCATATGATTGCCTCCGCACCACCCGGCAAGAAAACGTGGACCGGTATGGGATCTGATTAGAGTTTGGAAGGTATTAAACCTATAGGCAAAGGACTACGTCCTATTATAGTGAATGCAGGTGGTGAAAACAGGTTTGTTGCTAATGTTTGTTTGTTGGCAATCATCATGACAACAACAAGGAAAATTATAAAAAGTGGGTCACGGAGACTCTGATTCCAACCCTTAAAACCAAGAACTGTGGTTGTAATCGATAACGCCTCATACCATAAACAATTAGAAGAAGCACCAACAACTTTGTCAAGGGAAACGGAAATGCAAGAATGGATTTGCATAAGATGAATCTATGTTAAAACCAAAATTATATAATAAAACTTCACAAACCAAAGTATAAACATTATGAAATAGATAAACTCTTTAAAGCAAAAGGTCATGACGTGTTACGATTACCACCATTTCATTCCGATCTAGAGTTTGTATATTGTAAACCCAAGAGTTTGTATGGGCTGATCAAAGTTGTACGATACTGTGACGATTTTTAAAGAATTTTAACCCAACAAATGAAACCTCGTTGTGAGCATGCCAAAAAAATTGACAAGAATATGTTTCAAAAGAACCATTGGTAGATATTAATGTAGATGGAACTGATAATAGATCAGAAAATGTAGATTTTAAACAAAATAGTAAATTGTCTGGTATATAAGGAAAAGTATGGTGTGAAAAGTTAATCGTCGGAGAGGAAAAAACCTACCTTAATGTGTAAATTTGACTTTAACATATGTATATATTATTTTGTCTTTTATTTATTAGATAAATATATTACATTTGAATTTAACATAAAAAAAGTCTAGAACAAACAGGGTAAAACCTTTTTACCTGAAAAAATTTTACTTTTTAAAGTAAACTGGAAAAATAGAACAAATTTTATACATTTTTGTAAAAAGAAAATCATTATGTTTATTTAGGACAAAAAAAAAATTAACATCGTCGATTGAGATTTTATAAGTTTGATATTTTTTTTAAATAAGCATTTTAAATACAAACTTTCAATAAGTATATTTTGTATCTATTGGGTTGTTATAACCAGCTTAATTTTCTTAAAAAAAAAAGTAAAATTGTTTGTTTTAAAATATTTTAAAAAGAATAAAAATTATAAAACCTTTATTTTATTTCAACATAACATTATAATGACAAATACAACATCACCTGTGTATATTATGAATGTTTTATATTAAAAATGTAATGGCAAGCAATTCAAAAGTAATCGGCTAAAATAACTTAATTTTATTTACTATAATGGATATTATATTTATTTGAATATATTACTAAAAGTTACGCCAATTCGTAAATTTCACGGTTAAAATATTTCGAGTGTAAACTTAGTCAAAACCTAGGAATTTAAAATTTTGTATTATGTTTATTCCTTTTTGTCCATGTTGCACACTGACTCTTTCGTCTGCGCATTTCATCGGCCATTTATATACAGGGTGTTCATTTAAAAACTTCCCGCCACGGATTTATCGAAAACCACTGTTTAAAAAAAAAAACGCCGAAATACGTCAAAAGGTTTGTCAAGGGGGACAACTTTCTAACCTAAAATTACTTCACCCCCTTTCACCCTCTGCCTCACAGGGTCATCCCTTTAAAAATTTTAAATGGCAAGGGTTATCGGGTAATAGCTTATTTAAAAGGTCTTTCGAAGTCTTTTATTTTGATGTTTGATTTTTTTAAATCGGTCGATTCGTTTTCGAAAAAATTAGAAAAATCTTTGTTTATCTTAATTTGTTCAGATAGAAAACAAAAACATGCAAATATCAGTTTTTATTTCAATAAGTGTTCAAAATGTTGCCCGTTAGGGTTTGCCAAATCTACAATTCGTTTATAATGTAAAACGGAAACTACCAACATAAACAGCAATTCCGAAGATTAGACGTGGAAAAAACTAAATAACAACCTGAATTTTTTTCCGCATTATGTTCATCAACACAGATATCCTGGGCGAACTGTTATTGTTATACCTGCTTAGTTATTTATAGTTGTTAAGGAAAATAAAGAATATATCTAGCAGTCAGTTACATTTGTGACAGACAGTCTTGGAATAGTGAAAATTTATTTGTTGAATTGAAGATTTTACTTGCAAAATGGTTTACACACTAGCCGAAAGAGTGGAAATTATTCTAATTTATGGTGCCCAAAATCAATGTGCTCGGCAAACTGCCGTCACGTTTAATGCCAGACATCCGGAGAAGATAACTTCGCATAGGTATGTTTTGGACCTTGTGACTAAGTTTACTGAAACTGGATCTGTTGCAAATAAAAAACGTGATCATCGGCGAATTTTGGATGAAGCCGCTCTAGTTGAAGTTTTGGGTCATTTTGGAATATATCCTAATACTTCATTACACAAAATTGTTGCTGCCACTGGTATTTCATTAGGCTCTGTTCACACAGTTACCAAACTTCATAAATTTCATCCATTCAAAATGAAAATATTGCAAGAGAAGACGATTTCGATAGGCGAGTTGAGTTTTGTGAAAAAATGACTGAAGCGATTAATGATAATACTATTCATGTAAAGAATATCTGCTTCAGCGATGAATGCACATTTTATCTGAATGGATTTGTTAATAAGCATAACTATAGATATTGGAGCAATGAAAATCCTCATGCATTTGTAAAAGGGCATATCCAGTACCCTCAAAAAATTAATGTATGGGCAGGCATTTTAGGAAATAAAGTCATTGGGCCATTATTTATTAACGGAAATTTAAATGGAGACATTTATTTCAATATGTTGGAAAATACCATCAATCCACTTATAACTGAATCCATTGAAAACCAAATCGATGATGATGAAAACCCTATACTTGATGAGGCGGAAATATATTTCCAGCAAGACGGCGCTCCTCCTCACTATGTTCTTCCCGTTCGGCAATGGCTAGACGACGAGTTTCTAGATAAATGGATAGGGCGAAGGGGGCCTATAGAATGGCCTGCTAGATCTCCTGATATAACGCCGTTAGACTTTTTTCTATGGGGTCATTTGAAATCTATTGTGTTTACTCCCCAACCTAAAAGTTTGGATGAACTTCGTCAACGCATCATCGACAGCTGCCATCCCACAACATGTTTTTGAAAATGTCCGTCAGGAATTTGAATATCGCCTATATCATTGTTTAGCCAAAAACGGGCAACATTTTGAACACTTATTGAAATAAAAACTGATATTTTTATGTTTTTGTTTTCTATCTGAGCAAATTAAGGTAAACAAAGATTTTTCTAATTTTCTCGAAAACAAATCGACCGATTTAAAAAAATCAAACGTCAAAATAAAAGATTTCGAAAGACCTTTTAAACAAGCTATTTATTACCCGATACCCTTTGCCATTTAAAATTTATAAGGGGATGACCCTGGGAGGCAGAGGGTGAAAGGGGGTGAAGTAATTTTAGGTTAGAAAGTTGTTCCCCTTGACAAATCTTTTGACGTATTTCGGCTTTTTTTTTTAAACAGTGGTTTTCGATAAATCCGTGGTGGGAAGTTTTCAAATGAAGACTCTGTATGGTTGAGTTACATGTGCTAAAATGTTATTATAGAAGTTTCAGACTGTCTGATATTTTGAAAAGTTTCAAAAGTAACAACTGACGACAGTCTCTAACAGCATTTCTTACTTTATGTAAAAAACATAAATATAGTAGAATTCTTCTTGACTGTTTCGAGTTGCTCAACTAAAAATTGTAAGATGGGAATCAAACAACTGAGCCAAAATTGATCTGACAAGGGAGGAGTAAAGCATTCTGAAAGTAAACATTGGCAAGTCAACCCAAGACCACTGAATGAAACTAAGGAACTTCAATACCCTATTTGTTAAATAATTGATATGACTCGAATGATAATTTTGTGTCCATCCAGGCTCCCGAAACTTCTGTTTTAGAGCCAATTGCAGATTATTTATTGAGTAAATAAAAAGTATAGGTATAATTTTATAGCATTTATTAATATTAAGTGACATTCTGTTCGTATCACAACTAATAAAAAATTATTGAAGATCCTCTTGTAGAAGACCAGCATCATTGAATATTTCTAAAAGGCTTGACATCCTCAAACATCAGAACACCGGATTTTAAAAAATTTTAAACCCAATAATTATTTAAGAATAGGAGAAATTGTTTGAGGGAATTTTCCCCCTGTAAGTCGATATTATTAAGCGGATTGTTTTTAAAGTTTAACGACAACAAATAATAATTTATGAAAGAAAGACTATGTCAAATGAACTCACCCAGTGCACTACAAGATGGAGAAACTAATGGAAAATTCTTTAAGTACGCAATTTGCTTTTCTCTCGAATCTGTTACTGTCGAGGTCTATCGTTTCCCACTTTTCCACTTTAAAAGTCGTACCAAGAGACAGAAACGTTGTAACTAAAGATCTGTTTAAGTAAAATTAATATTTAAATGGCCTCATAATTGTTCATGCAGGTTCCGAGAAGGGTTTTGTGGACAATACCTGTTTAATATATAAAGCCGGATTGGCCACAGGTGATTACCATGGCCAAATGAATAGGGAAAATTTTACTAGATGGCTCACGGAAAAACTTCTCCCAAATATACCTGCCAATTCGGTAATAGTGTTAGACAATGCTCCTTATCATTCGGTGCAGGAGGATAAAACCCCAACAAAATCCTCTTTAAAAAGAGATATAATCGCCTGGTTAACTAAGAAAGGTAGCTATAACAACTTATTTAAGCCTTTTGAACTGATAAATTTTAAATTTTAAATATATCAATGTACCTACATAATATGTACATACACGGTGAGCTAATGAAAACTTTCCAACCCAGTTTCTTCAGATATTTTCTTTTAAAAAAAATTTTTGATGATCGTTTTTTGACTTCAGGCGAACAAATTTATTTGGTATATTCAATCCCTTAACTTTAACCCCACGCAGGGGTGACTATCAACTCCAAAATCTTAAATGGTAAGTATATCACTCGACACCCCTTCCTATTTAAGATTTTGGGGTTGATAGTCACCCCCCGCATGGGGGTTAGAGTTAAGGGATTGAATATACCAAATAAATTTGTTCGCCTGAAGTCAAAAAACGATCATCAAAAATTTTTTTTAAAAGAAAATATCTGAAGAAACTGGGTTGGAAAGTTTTCATTAGCTCACCGTGTATGTACATTGATATATTTAAAATTTAAAATTTATCAGTTCAAAAGGCTTAAATAAGTTGTTATAGCTACCTTTCTTAGTTAACCAGGCGATTATATCTCTTTTTAAAGAGGATTTTGTTGGGGTTTTATCCTCCTGCACCGAATGATAAGGAGCATTGTCTAACACTATTACCGAATTGGCAGGTATATTTGGGAGAAGTTTTTCCGTGAGCCATCTAGTAAAATTTTCCCTATTCATTTGGCCATGGTAATCACCTGTGGCCAATCCGGCTTTATACATTAAACAGGTATTGTCCACAAAACCCTTATCGGAACCTGCATGAACAATTATTAGCCGACCTAAAATTATATGACTGTAACCTATACACACTGTTTTGTATTGTATGCTTACCCGTTGAACTAATTTTTTTTTAAACCACCAGTAACTGTATCGCTCTGCCAACATTTCTTGAACGTCAAATCGTTATCCACCCAAGTTTCGTCCAAGTAAATAATGTTTCGGCCTTCTTCACGATATTTTCGTATTTCGCGAAGATATTTGTATCTCCAGAAAAGAATATTGGGCCTCTCCATTAAGATTTTCCTCTTATTTTGTTACTTACGCCAAAAAAAAGCCATTTGACTTTAATAAAAGCCGAAGCGTTTCCCTGGAATAAGAAAAATTTGCCTTTTCTTTTAATTTTCTTAACAACTTTCTAGTTGTCGGAACCACCCACTTTATATTCCAGGTAAAATCTGGTGATACAATGCCTAACTATTTGAAAATGAAAACTGTCATCTTTTTCGACGACAGTTTTCCGTGGCCGTTTTTTCCCTGGACTGGCTAACATTTCATCAGGGTTATTTTGTCGCCTTTCTTCATCTTCCTTGTGAATTTTTCTCACAGATGATACGGAGACTCCGGTATAAAGGGAAACGCTTTCAAGCTTACGCTTAACAGGCAATTTCATCGAATTATTTGCAGCTTCTTCATCGCAAATCCTAATAACAACATTTTGAATGCATAGTTAGTATACAAAAAGCAATAAAATATAATATAAACTACTGTTTTTTTAAGAGGCACAATGTATTTCACTTTTTTTAAAATAAATTATTATAACTTACCTGTAAACGTTTGCTATCACTTCCCTCGATTGACTATGAAGGACCTTACCCTCAGTGAATTTATTCATTATAATAAATGTTATTATTCGTATATATGTAGACATAATAATAAAACAAACTAAAAAATTAAATATTAGGTATTTCATGTAAGTAATAAAACAGTGAAACTCCAAACCTACGAAAATTACACTACCTACTTATAGGTATACACAACACTAATATCAGTTTTTTTAATTAATAGCCACAAATAAAACAAAATAATAAATAACATATAAAATAAACGGAATCCAAAAATCAATGACAAAACTTACGCCACTGTCCACCCTTCAATAGTAATCAATGTTTTGAAACGGCAGCAAGCGTTGTAAACAGGTGACAAAGACGCTGTCCAATGAACTGTCGAAATCATTCATAACAAAAACACGTGCGGCGAGGGAAACCAATCACAAGCGTTCAGGTTCATAATTTTTGGACAAACATTTAATTGTACCATATTTAATGGTAAAACAATTGCGTATTAAAGCCAAAATGGAATAACTATTTAGATTATAATTCTTAACATTTTATCCACTATATCTTGTGATTATAAAAAATCTTATATTGCATATTATTAGAAAGTAAGTCCTGCACAATTACGTTTTGAGGTTAAACGTGGCAACGTCGAATATTTTGGCCCACATTCCTGCGGCTGTTTCAGATCCACTTGCCAGACTATAGTTTTACCAACGGACGTTACTACTCGAACCACGCCATCATTTCCAGGATGCAACTGTATAATGCAACCCAAGTTCCAACGAAGAGGTCCAGTTTGGTCGCTTGAGAAGAGTAATAGGTACAAGAGTTCCTAATTTTTATTTGGGACGTATTTTCTATCTGGGGTTTAGAGGTTCGATAGTCATGAAATGAGCAGGACTAAAAGCTAGTAGATGATTAGGATCGGCGCGAATTTGATAGAGCCTCAGTTTGGACAAGCAGAGTATTTAACTCCCCGTAGGTCAACACTTGCTCCCAGAAGCGAGGGCCATCTGGTGGATTAAACCTCCAATTAATAGTTAGGGATTTCACAAAATGTTTGGTAAGTTCACTAAGTTGCCGGCTGACACCAGTAGAATTAATTCCTTCGGCGATAATTATGACATAACAGCGATCACGTCAGGCTATAAAACGTTTGCGATGACAGCTTCAGAGGTTAAATCGGGGACAGTCCAGGTACATTGCCTTTACGGCACAATAAACCAATGTATATTTTGTATAGATTTTTCTGTAATGATATGTGCCTTAAGGCGCTTAGCACCCCGTATCTTACTTAGGGTAATGATTATCGGACCTGCATAGTCGAGACAGTTGACTGACTTGTAATACCCGAAGTGAGGGCAAGTCTAATATTCTTGGATTATAAGATCTAGGATGACAACGAAAGCAGTCTGGAGTCTTGCAGGGTCTTGAATCTAGGGTGAAGATTCTTTTTTTGTAAATTTGCTCATTTATAAGTATAGTGAGTCGATGAGTTTTAGGCAAAGGTAAGGGATGCTTTTCGTTGCAGAAGAGATCCGAGTTTCTCCTCCTACCACCCACCCTAAGGCAACCATCCTCCGCGACGAAGGCGGCTAATTTTCGAAAAGGTTGAAAGTTGGGCATTACCTGATCTATCTTAATATTAAGGAAAACATCATGAAGACATAAGTGCTCTACTAATATCACTAAAACCAAAAGTGAATTTTGTAATTCAACGGAATTAATAAAAATCTTGTTCGCAAAACATATGCCATGACGCGTTGTATTTTGGGCATAGAGGAGAATTTATCCAGCTATTTAAGCAGCCTATATTCAGAAACATAAATTTTAAAGGCACATTTAAAATTTATGTTGCTATTTCTTGATACTAGATTGGCAGGCTGAATTGGTCAACAATGCAGAGGATGGAACCAAAGGTGGTTGGATGCATGAAATACTACACTTATCTTTCCATCTTTGTGAGATACAAATGCGTGGAAATCGTGGAATATATTAAGCAGTGGGAAATAGGTCAAGACTCCAAATAGTCTTTCATGAACTCCACATAAGTTTACCTTAGCTTTGAATTCTGAGACAAGCATTTCGTCAAAAAATTTTCGCTTAAAGGCTAACGAGTATGATTTACCAAGCTCAGCTTTTGAACATTTGAAGGCCAAAGTAACAATAAACCTGGCTGAAGGATCCCATTAGGTAGTTTTTCAGTAAATGTTCTCGCACATAATTTTTTCTGGGGCCTAATTAAGAAACTAATAAATTTACGCAGAAAAACATGGAAAATTCTTTAAGTAGTATGCAAAGTGCATAGTGTCATTAATTGCTTTCTCTCATGTCTGTTACTGTCGAGGTTTTTCGTGTCTCTCCCATGTTCCTACTTCAAAAATCAGACAGAAACATTGTGGATAAAAATCGATGAAATTTAAATTTAAATGTTCGTTAAGTTTTAAAGTTTATCCGCTAAATTCAAATATTTAGTTTATTGTGAACAATAGCTAAAACAAAACAGGGCTTCAATGGGAACCTTGTGTTACCTCTGATGGCCCACAGATTCCATCAGATAATGAGCCTGCAAGATTGATCACTTGAGTTATCGTTTTAACAAACTCATATATCCACTGAAGAAGAGGATCTGCAATACTTAAAGCCTTTAGTTTCCCTAAGAAGACCCCATGATTGACCCGATCAAAAGCTTTAGAGAAATCTATATAGCTCGAGTCAACCTTGGATCCCCCTTTAAACTATTGCATATGCCATTATCCTTAGAATATTGAAAGGCTGGAATTAGTAAACAACAACTTTGTTTGAGTCCAACATGTGCACAGGGGCAAGAGGGGTGTTTTGTTTACAAACATGTTTGCCGATTCTCTGTTGTCAAGTCGACGCAAATTTCCAACGGAGGAAATTTTTAGCTATATTTTAACAACCATTATAACGTTAATTTAACTTATTTGTGTTGTATTTTATAGGAAAATTTAAAATAAAAAGTATAAATACTACAATTAACCTATTTTAAGAATAAATATAATATCCTTAAGCAAAAAAAAAAAAACAAAAGTATTAACATTCTTATCCCTAAAACTGCTTCTAAAAAATTTGAAGCGACAACACCGGAGCTTAAGCGCCTGAGCCATACGCGTAGTGTCATCTGTCAAACGGCTTTTAGTTTATTTTCGGGATTCGTGTATTTTCTTTAATGTTTGGTTTCAAAAGGAAAAAGGCCACATTTTAGTGTTTTTTTAAATTGCTAGGATGGCAAAAACTTGTGTCGTTTGTGCCGCATCATGATAAAAAGGTGATTCAAGCCGATCTTTTCACAAGTAAGTACCGATACTTTCATAACATCACATCATGGGGTAACCATCATCATAAATGTAGAATAGGGGATCTTATAGATAAACCTAATAAAAACTTGAATGTGAAAGTGTGCATAAAATACCAAAATATTTATAATTTTAAATCTAAATATTTTTTTAAACATATTCATCTATCAATAGGCTATAAAAAATATAAAACTAGAATTTTGTCCCTGGTTTTATTACAGGATTTTATGTTTTTTTTTGTTGTTTTGGCAAAAAGAAGGCATACCTAATACCCATGTACCTATCTATGTATAGTTATGTTTTTTTTAATATAGACATTAGGTAGATAGATGAAATTACTAATTTTTTATTGCCTTTAAAGAATTTTCAAATTTATTTATAGATATTGATATCTATGTATAAAGTTAATTTTGTCTTTCCCTAAAATTTGGTCGATATATTTTTTTTGTTTTACCATATTGCAACTTACAATAATATATATAGTAATTGGCACCACTTATTAATTCATTACTGTAATTTTTTTTGCTTTTTGATTAAATATCAAATACTTGTTATAGATTGCCTAATATATGCCCAAAGGGAACAATGGATTTCATTAATGGAAATCAACACAATTAAACAGAACATATTTGTTTGTTCAGGTCACATCCTTAGAAGTGATTTCTTATATAAGGAAGATAATATTATTAGTAGCCAGACTTTATTAAAAAAATCAGCTCTACCTCAAAGGTAATTTTTTTTAAATATATTATTCTAGAAAAAAAAAATTGTCACAAAAAGGATTAGTGTTACTACTCATATAAGCTTTATTTATACCTAATACTTATTAAATTAGGTATGTGTGTAAAACTATTTTTTTACTAGGATTTCTGATGCACTGGTTAAAAACACAGCAGCCGATAATTCAGTTAATTTACCAAGTGATTTACCCTTCAAAGCTGCAGGGGTAGCTTTCCTGAAGAGTGCAAAAACTTCTTTAGCTTCCAAAATGGTATATAGTACAAACAGTGAAGCTAATATAGACAAGTATGGATAATTAAAATAGATTAATATTCTTGATACACCAAATTTTGTATAATTACAGATCTGATCATTCATCATCAACAATAACTGCATCTAAGATTAATAGTTCTACAGTAACCGTGGGGTCTAGGTCAACAATTACTATTTCTCATCCAAGCCGTTTTTGTTTAACTGCTACACATTCCCTGACTCTGCCAAGGAAAAGGTAAAAATACACTCAAAATAGACTACTAGTTTTATGCCATGTATCCTATTCTATATATCTTATTTAAAAGTGATATTGTATTTTATTGTGTTATGTTTGTTTAATTAAATGCAATTAATCAAATGTATGATATTACAAAGATTCTTTATAATAACATACATTTTATTGATTAATTGAATTATCATAATACATTTTTTTAAATTTTTTCTTTTTAATTTTGGTAATACTATATTTTTATGTATATTATTCTAGGGTAAAATCAAAATGATATCCTGAGGACCTAAGCACTGATGATTCCACCGTTTCAAAAGCTAAATCACTTGTTACCAAATTATGGAAAAAAAATAAAGAACAAAAAATTAAAATTCGAAGATTGCAATAAACAAATTTGCGCCAAAGAAATTGAATTAGATGTCTCAAGTCATTATTAAAATACTTAAGAAATAATAACATGATTTTCGAAAAAGCCCAACATACTACTATTTTATTTGACTTGTAAAAGTACTTGTTTGTATATTACTACTAATAAACTATCTAATCTAATCTATTGTACATAGTCTATAGTCATTCTTAGGTAAGCTTTGTTTTTTAGTATAAATTAATATGATATAATATTTGGTATTAGGTATTATATAGGTCACTGTTAAATGTCTCAAAACCATTGTACAGGCTAAATACTCATAATAAAAATCTTATAACCTATAAAAAACCTGCAACTCCTTCACAATATGAACATTCTTGTAGTTTTAACTCTTTCCGCTGAATCAATACTGTCCCTTTGAAAAAGTCAGCACCATAGAAGTATATATTATGTGATATAAAGTAGTGATGTAAAACTAAGTTTTGTCCAATATAATAATAATAAAATTTTGCAAAATGTTAATAATTTGTGTCTTAAAACATGATTTATTAAGAAATCTATAATATTATATTAATAAAATATTTAATTTCCATAAAAATGCTTTGACAAAAATGGTGCCTTTTATTAGGACCTTCCTCTAACGAAGTCCATTAAAAAACACATAAATAGCTCATAAACGGTAATATTACTTATACTCAAACTCTGTAATAATTAATAAAAATTTATCAGGTAAATATTTGTTGACGACGTCACTGGTAGAGAGTGCTTGTATCAGTGGCATCAACAATGCGATCGAGCGGCGTTGCGATGCCATTACCGTTTTTTCGTACTTTATTTTAATTTATTTAAAGTTAATATTG
Organism: Anthonomus grandis grandis; assembly: GCF_022605725.1. Lineage (NCBI taxonomy): Eukaryota > Metazoa > Arthropoda > Insecta > Coleoptera > Curculionidae > Anthonomus > Anthonomus grandis. The sequence continues at coordinate 3,242,716 of NC_065562.1, read as the reverse complement.
ACTTCGATATAGAGTATTTTATCAAATTTATTTTAAAAAAATGCTTGATATTTTATTAAAGGGGAGCAGTAGTATTGTTTTGAGCCTTCGGAAACAACTGAAAATTTTTATGATATTATAAAGTGATTTTTGCCATTTCTCTATAAGCATTTGGCATCATTGCATCAGAGATGTTGCAAGCAAACAAACCTGTCCATAGTTCCACGGCATGCTACTTCTAGCCTTTCAATGTTCTAAGCCATTAACATACAAAACCAAATTGATATTAGCAGATCTGCCCTTTATAAATCCAAATTGTTCCAGATTAAAAACCGTTCTAAAACTCCAGCCTAATATCTTACTAACAAGACAATCTAATAATTTTAATAACTGATTAGTTACGTACAGCATAATGGTTGGTAATATCACTTCTATTCCCAGATTTAAGAATAGGTTTAAAAAAACTTTTTTTCATCCATTTTGGTCTTGTAATTGTAAACACGCATTGTTGAGGCAAAAATGCTGGGATTCCATCTGGTCGAGAACACATCCTATTTTTAGAAGAAGCATTGACAAAGATACAGTACTTAAACCAATTGAATTATCAAAAATATAAAAAGTCATAATATTGAGTTCTTCATCTGAGTAATGCCAATAAAAAACGTTCAGCAAACATTATTGCTGGGTCTTTAATATCAAAGCTATTCTTATCATTATAGGTCATTGTAGAAGTTTGCCTCTCTTTGGATAAATGACCAAAAGTATTGGATCTGTAGATTTTTTTTTTTATCTTATTAATATACTGTTCATAACAAGAATAGGCATCCTTTTAATAGTAAAACTTTACACTGATATCTTAAGGACACAAAAAGCTCATAATCCACCTGTCGGCCACTAAATTTAAAAATATATTTTTAATAAGACTCTCTGAACACATGAGTTCTAATGGAAAGAATAAAAGAAAATAGTCCATTTAGATAGGAAAGAAATCCATCAATATGCATTTTTATAAATAAGTGTGTTGGTTTAAAAACATAAGGGGCTTTTAAAATCCGTAAGAAAATATCTACGGTCGTATTTCAAAAAAACAAAGTTGATGATGCTCAAATATATTGTAACGAAATTCGGGAACACACTTTTATTGTCAACGTCAAAAACACTAACGTAACTTTGACTAACACTAACGCCTTGACTGTCGTTTAATTGTTTCCAAGGTAAAAACCACTGACATAATCGAATGGACGGGCCCCCACTCATTATGTACCGTGTGAGAGAGGTCCGAGAAAGAGTAGGAGCTAATTTGGGCAACAGGAGGTTGAGAGATAAAAGAGACTCGTTTGTTTGTATTACGTTATTTTTCAAGTGCAAAATTATTTGTCTTTTAAGATTATTGGTTATTTTTAACGCTTCATTTGAGCTTAAAGACATCTTTTATCATTGGCAATTCCTGAGGACGAATGTGGCATGACGAAACGTTCTTCTGGGTTAAACATTTTCCGAGCTAAAGCACTTGTACTAAAAATTTCCCTGGGGTCTTTCCTGCAAATTTAAATGTAAATTAAAGAAATCGATTTGTTTTTAAATTTATATTTTTGGTTCAGAAAAGTATTTTTACGGTATTCTAAGCTATTTAATCATTTGATACGCAGCTTCTTTTGAGGTAAAGTAAATTTTTGAGTTTTATTTTAAGAAAATCAATATTGAATTTATTTTGTGCCATTATCAAACTTAGAATAAAGTTTTATAAAACTTTTTTGATCCTAATTTTATGTTATACCTCGTGATAATTTTTTGAAAATTTCAATGTTTCGAATTTTTTGGGCTCAAAATTTGGGCTGTTTAAATAATCGCCTATAGCTCCTTTAATGTGCAATTTAGAGCAGAAAGGGATTCTAGGTTTTTTTCGGCATTCTCACATAGAATCCAACGCAATAGTAAAAACACCAACTTTCCTCATAGTTCCAGAGAAAACTATGAAATAATGAAAATTGGCTTTCATAAATTTTCTCAAAAATGGTTATAGATAAAATTATGGAATATTTTGCAAATTGTAGGTCCTCTTAGCTCCAAAAAATTAAAACAACTTTTTTAGAGAATTTCCCTGCGTTATCGATTTTCTTCATTTTGCATTTTTAGTTCTGAAAATAATTTTACAGCAAATTTAACAAATTCTCCTCTCCCAAGGAATTTTCTAGTAAATAATTTTTTGAGTTAGAGCCAATTTTTGAATGTTTTTTCGTGCCTACTGCAGATTGCAGGTGCTTTCTGACCCGGAAAGCTGGTACCTGTTTAGAGTCCATTGTCCAGAGTTACGGATAAAGAAGATAAAAGAAAAAAACAAATATGAGGAATAGCTTCTGGGTGAATCAGTCTTTGTCAAAAGCTTGGTATCCTTTTACCTACTTTCTTGTTAAGATACAATAATAATAATAATGTATATTTATTTAGCATAAAAGCTACAAAAAAAATAATACAAATTTATAAAGTAATTGCAAACATAAACATTTAAAGGCATATTAAAGGTATAAGTATGAAAACAAAAGAAAAATACATATAAGAAAACAATATTCACTATAAAGCAATTAGAACAACATTTCTAATTATTCTTTTAAATGATTTAACTTTAACAAAACTTATATTCAATAGTGTTTAACATCTGTAGAGTATTGCATCAATTAGTTTTTAATATAATAAATAATAGGTAATTAGACTAAAAACAAAAAATGTATACAATTTTAACAGCAATTTCTTCTACTTGACTAAAATTTCTTCATTTCTTCAAGAGTTGGGGCCCTGTAATAGAGTAAAACTTATCATCATTCTTTGGCCTAATAAGTGTTTTTTTTTTTTTTTTTTTTTTTTTTTTAACGAGGTTTAGGAAATCTGCAAACAGACACCCTGGACGTTGGATGGGGGTGATTCCTATCCAACGTCTAGGGTAGTGTGGGGTTGGAGTTGGCCATGCCCCGACCCACTAAAACCCATTCCTCTAGTCAAGTTTTCAGGGTAAAAGCACACTGGTTACGTGATTAGTCAATATTTTAAGGGGTTTAGGCACATTGCGTATATGCTTAGTCAAATTTTCGAGAGAAAGATGCACTGGCTAAGTGCTTTGTCAATATTTCAGGGGTATATAGTAACAATATTTCTGAAAAATTGTACATAAAAATACAGTTATATCAATCATATAATGCTTAATAATACTTCTTCGGGGCTTATATCTGCTCTTCTTAATTATCTTATGCTAATAAAAAATACAAATCCTCCATTTTAAATTACTAATAAGAAGAACAAACATAGTAATACAGTAGATTAACTCAATAACATACACTTAAAAGCGCGAAGCAAGAAATTAAAACAGATAAAACTAAATGGTCAATATTGTATATAAGAAATTCATAAATAGGTTATTGGCGCAATTTTGGACCATTGGATATAACTATATTCAAAGTGATTCTTAATTTGCTTATTAAATTTCTATATTTGCCCTTTTAGAACTTGAATTTTTAATTTAACCACTTAGACTGCTTTGATGTGAATTTAGCGAATAAATCCACTTTAAATAATACCCCACTAAGAAGGAAGTTTAACGAATAAACTCCCATAACTGCCAAACCGATGAAACATAACCTCTTAAAAGAACAAAAGAAGATTCAATATCAGGAGGATCTTTAGACACCAAGCCCCTTTGTACAGAGCGATTACGGCATGCCCTCCCCCCCCAAGTATTAAAACTCTTGAGTCCTCTTTGGTTCACCAGGATATGATGAATATGCCGGTTTACCCTTAGGTTCGGTAAATTCATGGATCGTATGGTGAATAGTTGGATGTTATGCCACAAAAGATTGACAATTATTTTTTTAATTAAATGTACCTTTTTATCCCTTTAAAGTAATATTTAAATTTTCAAAACTAATCAGTTTTTAACTCCCTTTAAGTGTGAATTTAACGAATAAATCCACTACGAAATGTAGCACATTCCCCGTAAATTTAATTTTATTAAAATAAACTTATGAAAGCAAGCAACCCTTGAAACTAACTCCCTATTTTGAACCGCCAAATTGCAAAATATAGAAATTTAAATTTTAGGAAAATGCATAGCTAACCGTCAAAAGAAAACGTTCCTACTATAATGCAAAATGGTCCAAAAAATAAAAGAGCATGCTCTTAAACAAAAATTATATAAAACTGTACATACCTCTAAGTAATACAAACTAAATAACAAGAAATATACAACTACGTTTACATTTCCCATCCGCCTCCGGTGAATGTCACCAGGAAAATGACTTCTCCGAGACCACCGAGCATGGCCTGATAAGCACTTTACCCCCTCCTCTTCTTCCCCTCTCCCCCCCGAAGCGGTCCCGTTTCGACGCTCTCGGACACTCGGTACTTTCACTTTTACATCTTCGGATATGTTCGTATATTTACGTCATTCCGATACACGTCACTCGGATGAGGTCTACATTACGTGCCCTTTCCAGTATTCTACTGAAGACAATGCAGAGGCTGATTGACAGATATCTAAAATAGGGCATCTTGCTCACAAGACCACTGCATGTGCAAAAATTTTGTAACGTGGTCGAACTTTGATAGACCATTATTAGACTTAAGACTTAAAAAACCCTATCAAAGCCTTTTGTTAAACAAGATAGGATCATATGGTATTGCAACGGAAGTTTGGTTATTTTCATCTTTTTGAAATGTGGTAAAGGTTTTACTTTAAATCTATGTCTTCTAATCAGCTTATCAATAAACCTATCGTCATAACCATTGACCCTAGGAATTGTTTTAGTTGTTGCTTTTTCTTTATTAAATCTGTTATTAATTAGAGGAAATGAGAGCACACGATGATATAGGAATGCTTGGGAACAAAGAAAATACATACATCAAAAAAAAATGTTTTCACTTTAAATTATTGACTTAAAATAAACTGTTGACTGTTTTTGAGTGAAAAACATTCATAAGGTAATTTTAAAGTCTCAAATTGCTTTTCTGAAAACTTTGATGTTGTAAGTTGTAGATCCTGCAGTGGAGACAATAGGTCTAATTTTATTGCCAAGGTTATGGAGTTTTGATGAACAATTTAATTTTGACGTTATTGGGTTCGAAAGTTGTAACTTGAATTTATCTGAATGTCTTAATCTAATTCGTCTCCCTGCGAGATCATTTTTAATATAGCATTTTTAGAAATTTTTTTATATTGGCCAATTTGAATAAAACCATCAACTCGATTAAAATATTCTGATTTGTCTAAAATAACAACCTTGTTTCTTTTGTCAGGCATTAAATAGAAACAATCATTTTCTTTAAGTCGTTAACAATGTTAGAATCTGATGTGTTTCTTGATTTGGTAAGATTTCTTGGAATTTGGTTGCGAATCGTTTCTCTAGCTAAGTTAAGACCCTTATGCAGAGCATCAAGTTCTTTCTCATTAAAGCACTGAGAGGACTGATTTTCAACGATATTAATTGATTTTTCTTAAGAATTAGGTCCAAGAATGGTCTATTAAAGCTTGGCCACGTTACGAAATCTTTTAGGAAACCCAAAAGATAAAATAAAGACCAACGAAAAGTCCAGGATCTATGAGATTAATTGTAACGATTATGATAAGAAGTACATAGGACAAACAAGAAGCTCAATTAATGTCAGATTTAAGGAAATAGAAATTTCATGTGAAATATGGAGGACAGTCAAATTTGGCTGAACATATTTTAAATACTGGTCACTTAGTAGCGATAGACGACTTAAAATTACTTAAACCAGTTAATAACAATAGAAAATTAAATACATACGAAAATTTTGCAATTTTCAAAAATCAAAAGACCAGTCTTAACGGGGATTAAGGTCCAATCCGTTATAGTCAATTGCTTAGTTTAGTGAGTGGCTAATATTTATTCGGCTATGCTCTATTACATTTTTTGCTTTATCGGTTACATCCTTAGTATATAAGATCACTTGTAAATAGTTTTAGTTGTCGAGAGTAAAATAAAGAGTTTTGGTTAATGGTAAAAGTGTCTCGTCATTTGATTCTCATACCAAAGGTTACAACCATAGAACTATGTCTTAAGTTAGATCGGCCACTCTGCATAGTTGCCTACAATTTATTAGTTTATTCTTATTGTCCATCTCTATGGTTATTATTATGCACGTTTTTTTTTTCTTCAGATTTATACACCGCCTCTTGCATAAATCCAGGTTTAAACGGTCCAGCTTTAGACGTTCTTTGGCTTCACTTCATGGATTATTATATTGTGGATGAAGAATGTCTCCCTCCATTACATTTCGAAAATGTAACGATGTTGCGGGATACAGATTGTACATTACAGGTAAATAAAGACTATTTTATTCTTTCACAGAATGCACAAAGCGAAACAAAACATTTTAAAAATAAATCAAATTCAATTTAATTATTATTAATAAAACTATTGGCGTATATCGGCCAATTTCCGGATTTGCATAGCTTTTAGAAAACAGATTTGTTTATACAACCCATTATTAAAGACTTACATGCTCCTAAAGGAACCCGTTGAAAGCCATGATTTTTAGTAAATTTGAAATTCGCAGCTACAAGCTCCTCTTCACGCTTCTCCTGGTATAACTCTGAGCAGACTCTTTGTTTAAATACCTATGTAAAATAAATTAAATAGGCGGTACTGCATGTCGAATAACTGCACTTATTATATGAAGAGTGTATAACTAAATCAGTCTGATGTCCCTCCTGCCTTTTTTTTAATGAAACGTTTCGGTAGTTAAATCTTAACCACTATTCAAATTCAATTATTAAAGTAAATAAAACAAATTAAATATATAAAATTACTTATCTTTTTTGTTCTTTACTATTTTTTTATCAAAGTTTATAAGCTACTTTTTCATATTTGCAAATTGCAAACATACAGGGTGTTGCACCGCCAAGCGGGACAGGAAATCCCATGTAATTTTTAATAGGGTCAAATATTGGCTCTCCTAATTATTTTAGAGAAAAAATGTATTAATAGAGTAATTTTAAGAGCACTAAAATCTACAACCAACAAGTTAACTTTTAATTTTGTACGTTTGTCCATTTAGAAGTTATTGTCGAAAATATTGGTGAAAATTTTGTCTTTCTTTTCTCGCGCCGTCCTTACAGGTATCGCTTAACGTGAGAATGTTATTATTATTATAATATAAACTATGAAACATTAAAAAAAACTTGTAAACTTTAAGACTTTTTTACTTTTTTATAAAAAATATTCATAAAACTCATTTCTAACATTCGCTTATTGATAAATTGAAATTTTTTACATTCCATCGAAATCGCTTTCTTAGCTTTTCGAGATTTGGATAATTCTTACCCTTTTAAATTTCACAAGCCAATACCTAACATTCCCTTTGCGTTATTTAGATATTTCAAACAGCAAGAGTAGTATGCGCCGGCCAACAATCAATCCATTTGATACCAAAACTCTTAATTTTCCCCGGCAAAATCTTTTAAACTCAGCAAAATTTGTTCCTCAAGTAATTCTAAATAATATTTGCATTTAAATTTCGATTGAGAAAGAATGGTTCTAAAATGTGGTGTCCGAAAATCTTAGCCTAAACATTAACTTTCTGTGAATACTGAGTTCGTCTTACATATCTATGCTGATTTTCTTTATCCCAATACCGATAATTTTGAACGTTAGGTTCATTGTTTAAAGTAAAAGTGCATTCATCTGTGAAGCAAATATTTCTTATACATTTCCTCTCCATTTTTGCCTTTTCCATCATATCCAAACAGAACTCCTGCCGCCGTAATTCATACCCATCTCTAAGCTTCCATATTTGTACGAGAAATATTTATGTTTTTTTAAAGCCCGAAACGCAGTTGTATGATCAATGCCTTGTATATTGCGGAGGGTTGTTGGGAGGGGTCAGAAATAAAACAGAAACCTGTTTACCTAAATAAACGACGTTTCGACTTATATTAAGTCATCCTCAGGACACTGAAATGGATTCAATTTCAAATGACTTCAATCATTTCAAGTATACATAAAAACCACTATTAAAATAAATGTTCTTTACGTGTACAAAAATTAAAACAACAAAAAACACAAACCACGACACAGTTAAAATTACATTCAGGTACAATCCGTTAAAAAAAATTTTATAAAAAAAAAACAATCGCTCGGAAAAACAAAAACAAAATGTTTTTATTCTTCCGAGCGTTTATTTATTTAATTTTTATGATTCAATGTTATGTTCATAAAAATTAAATAAATAAACGCTCGGAAGAATAAAAACACTTGTTTCTTGGCTTATTGTTGATTCTAGTTTGCTCACAATAACACCTACAATTTAACCTATGTTAAAAATAATTCTACGCTCCTTTTATAAATGTGTTTTAATTATAACTAAAGAAACCTAGACTTAGGTAAGTATATATATAAGTAAGTATATAAATATATAAGTAATGTATAAAAAAATTAATTTTATATTTTTCATAGCTTGATGATTTTTTCGTTCGTTGTTTGCCAAATTTTTCTCAAATTTTGTAACATTTTATTAATTGTTGATTTTCCTGGTATTGGCCTATTTAAAAGCGCGTCCGTTAAAGTTAAGGGGACGTCTAAAAAACGATTTTTTTTTGAAAATTTTTACATAGAATGTAAACATTTTATTGATAAAAAAGTGAGGATGAAGTAAAAAAATGCAAAATTTTAAAAATTATAAAGGATTTTCTACTTACGTTTGATTCACAATTACACCCGGCTTAACTACACTTTATTTGCGACTAGGCATCACGTTGACCATTATATATGCTATTAATTTCAATTTAAAGCCTTAAGTAACAAAATTCTGTAACTTAGAAGGATTTACATCACTTCTTTAGGTGATAAACAGAAATGTCCACACGCAAATCAGAAATATATAAATATGTAAATACGGATTTATTCATAAATAAAAAAGACAGTCAAAATTTCACGTCAACAAATATTATTTATTGGGAGTGTCTACTGTACTAGTACGATTATCGTAATTTTCTGTCCTGTCTCATTATAGGTAAGTATTTGTTTATTTATATAATCAAAAAACATGCGCATACAAGACGGGCGCACATGGGACTGTGTGATTGGCGCACATGTGGAGTTGGGATTGCAAAAAGGGATTGGTACATTGGGTTGGCGCTAAATAGTGGGTCAGATAGTCGTTTAAGCCCTACTTAGAGTATGGGATAATAGTTAGAAAATGGGAATTATAGGCACAAACACGCGGGGCTCCCGCCCCATATGCCTATAATTCCTATGCCTTATTCCTATTCCTAATGCCTATAATAAATTTAAAGATATTTATTGTTTTGACTAAGTTAATGTACATTAAAGCTCATCGTTATTATTTACCTATTAATAATTAAATATCTTAAATTATGTTTTTTTTTTCAAAATTTATACTTATTATATATTAAATTACATAAAATATCAAATAATTTAAATAAATAATACCTATTTTTTAACACCTGATAAATGTGTTTTCTTCATGTAATGTAAAATCTAACTATATTATGCCTTTATTATCTAAAATTGAGTCCACAGCCAACCTATCCAACTAAAGTGTTCCAGACAAAATCAAAAAATACTACTGGGAACATAGTGAAGCCATTGCCATTTTTGTCAATAAGGTTGTTGTTTTATATTTCTTGTGTGTAAATTACAAAATATGTAATTGAAAGGGGTACAGAGCGATAAAAAATTATATAAATTTACAATAATAGCCCCCAAAAAGTTTGTCCCAATATATATATTTTTTAACTATAGCAAAATCAAGAGCTAAAAAACCTTGTGCAAGCTGGCAATAATTACGTATTTAACGTATGTAGAAAAACCTTCATAATTTCCAAAGTTTTGTATTTTTTCCAATCATCCTCACTTTTTTATCAATATTTTGACCACACTCAACATTCTATGTAAAAATTTTCAAAAAAAAAAATCGATTTTAGACGTCCCTTTAACTTTACCGGACCAAAAAAGCTGCAAACAAGTCTGAAATTTTTCGGTAACCAAGTAAATTACGTGGTCGATAAGACGAAAACTCTTTTTTAAAAAATAATTTTATTAAGTAGTTTAACAATCAACTTTACAGAAAGAACTAACTCTAATCTTAATTTACATCTCTTTATAATAGTGAATAAACAATAGAAAAATACTAATGCTAGCTAAGCTAAATAAATGCATAATAAGTAGAATGGGGATACATAACTCCTCCACCCTTAGAGAAAAGCATACCCTTTAGGGTGTGATTTTATAAAACCTAAAGGATACAAATACAATATAAAATTAACAATATTTATACAATTATTTCATTTTCATTAATTTTAGGTTTCTGTTTATTCTTTTGTAAAAATACAAATAATGATTTTCCTATAAAGAAAATACATATCAAAATAATTATTAAATACAGTAAAATGGTCCAAAAGCTAATTGATTCAAAATTAACAGGGTCTTTTAAATATCTTTTTTGTTCTTGAATTGCTGTAGAAAGTTTCTTTCTTTCTTCAAGATTTATTGTATTTAAATCCAATGTAGGGAGGTTGGATATTTTTCCTTTATCGTGAAAGTGAAAACTTAAATTTAGCTTTGGAAGTGATACTTCGTCATAATTGAGTTGGCTTGGCTTATAAGTTTTTAGGATGAATATAGTAGCATAAAGTAATACATTGTCTTTGGAATTTGGGCATGATACTGGAACAATTAATTTATCTGGAACAGTTATTAACCATTTTCCATCCATAATTCTGGTTACTTGAACATCTTGAAGTTCTATGCAGAAAGAGCGACATGTTGTAGCATTTTGTTGATATTTAATTAGCTGAGTGTCTTTACATAAATACTCATAGGGTTGTAACTCTGTACACAATTTATCCATATAAGAATGCTTTCTGTCACTAAGCGCAAGGAATGGTTTTTGGGGTAAGTTTAGGAAAAATTGATTTTGGCGATCAGAAATAGGTAAAGGATACAATTGATAATAATGATAATCATCTGATTCGACCAATGGTAATTCTAATATAAAAGTAATAATTGCGCCTTTTAAATAAGATTTAATTTCAATGATTTTTTCAAAATTTAAAATATTTTCAAGGTATTGGCAAACTATCAATTGTCAATTGATTTTTAAATTCATTTATTTCTTTTATTAATTCAATTGGATTAATGATTGAATTATGTAGTGTGTTCAGTTTAGCGAAAGATATAGCTACTTCTGTTTTTTCAATTATATCATAAATTATTTGATATATCATTGATATTTGATTAATTATTATATGTAATCCAAGATATTGATTACTGTTTGTTTGGTTAAGTGCTACTTCTTTAATTGTCCTTTCTAATTGTAAAATACGACTTTTAAATATATATTGATTTGCAGAAACATTTGATATGACGTTTTGAAATTCATTTATTGATCTTTCTAATAGGGTTGCTTGTTTAATTGAAGTTTATTTTAATTTGTTTTGGTTTTCTTTTAATTGATTTATTAAATTATCGTATTTTTCTGCATCATTTTGATCAAGATTTCCAGTGATTACTTTGATTAAAGAGCCAAAACGGTTGAAAATACCTCGTTTTTGTTTTTCAATATGTATATTTGGGTTAATTTGTCTAATACTATTTTCAATTCGTTTTGCGTAAGCGAATAATGGTAACAATGTATTCTCATTCAACTCATTCATATTCTCTTATATAAATGAAATCAGTATTTAAAGCATTAATTAAAATGTTTGCATAATTTTTTAAAGTATTAAATTATTACTTTTATAATAGGGGTTAAATCTTGAATTTGAATTAAGGACCAATAATTAGTAATTAATTTTGTTGTACCTTATTGTAATTTGTATGGTAGTAGGCCAGAATTATCATTTAAATCATGGAATTTTACTCCGCTTGCATTGATGTAGATGATTCCGATCCATCTGCAACAAGGGGCATTATTTTATCTTCGTTTATGTGAATAACTTCTTTTCTATTATTATTTGGATTTTGAATTTCAATTTTATTATTTTCTAATATTTGTGTTAATAAAACTGGACCTTTAAATCTTGGTTTAAGTTTACCAAGTCTTTTTTCTTGTTTTTTGTATACTTGACATCCTACCTATGGATTTTCAGATTTTCGGTTTTACTTATGTTTTTCTATTATTTTTTCTTTTAGATTAATTGTGTCATTTTTTATTTTTTGATATAATGTATTAGTTTTAATTCGATGTGTGTTTATATATTCTGAATAAATATGTGCGGGCATTAATTTCATAGGATCTTGCGTATCTGTATGTCCTAGGATTAATTCGAATGGTGTAAAATTTGTACTAGAATGTATGGTAAAGATACAATGTCTTCGTTTTTGTCTTTTTCTTTCAAAATTCTAATATGTTCGATTAGAGTTGAATTTAATCTTTCCACTGGACTGTTTGATTCATGGTGTTGTGGAGTTGTAAAATGTATTTTAATAATATGTGATTCTAATAATTCTTTTACAGTTTGATTTTTAAATTCAGATCCATTATCTGAAATAATTGTCTTAGGGATACCACAGAATGATAAATATTATAATAAAGTTTGAACTACTGAAATAGCTGTTCCAAAATAGGGTAAGGCTTGACCATATTTTGAAAATTTATCAATTAAGACAAGGAATTTTTCATTTCCTATTAAAAGGGTATCTATATGAATGATTTTGAAGGAGTTTCAGTAATTAGTAATGGAACATTTGGTGGTCTTCTATTATATTTGGATCTTTGACAGATTTCACAATTATCAATATATTTTACAATATCATTTTTCATTGATTTCCAATAATAGCTTAATTTTATTCAAGTTAGAGTTTCTTGAATTCCACGATGATTGGTTTTGCCTTCATGAGAAAATTGAATAATTTGATTTCTTTCATCAGGTTTAACGTTATTTATTAGTTTGTTACATTCAACTAATTTTAATTCATTAAAATGGTTACTTAAAACTTGTTGGAAAAGTGGACGTAAGTCTTGTGATAAAAAGTGTATATAGTTAGTTTTATTTGACATATAGTCTCTAATAAAATGGAAAATATCATGTTCATTAGCAGGAATTGTTGCATAAATAATTTTTTTATCATCAAAATTTTCAGATTCGCATTTTACGCATGCATCATATGGGGATTTTTTTACAATAAACTGATTATTTTTATTATTAATTATCTCATCTAATAGAGGAATTTCTTTTAAAGTTGCATTGACATTTGTACTATGGATAGTATTAGAAGTATAATCGTTATCAGGAGGTCTTAATTGGATATTTTGAAGTATTTTAATTTTTGGACTTCTCCTTGAATAGGGAGTTCTTCTCATTTTTTTAAGGTCTTAGAAATATCTTCATCATTTAGTTCATTTGGATTAAAGTTTTCTGTACCAAGATTTTGCAAAAATTCGTCGATATTATCTAAAATTTCTCCGGGATTATTGTAAAGAGATTGTGTTTCTAAAGCATTAATTTGAATTCGAGATAATGCATCAGCGTTTGTATTTTGCTTACCATTTTTATAAATAATTTCATATTCATATTCTTCTAATTTTAATCTCCATCTCATAAGTTTAGAGTTGGGTTCTTTTAAATTAAATAACCATACTAGAGGTCTATGATCAATATAGATAGTAAATTTCTTCCCGTAAAGATAAGGTCGAAAATATTTACAAGCCCATATAATGGCTAATAATTCTTTCTCTATGGTTAATACTTTTGTTCAGTTTCGTTAAGAGTTCTTGATGCATATGCTACAGGATGATCATTTTGGGGTATATCTTGAGATAATACTACGCCAATAGCATAATTTGATGCGTCAGTAGTTAATACAAATGATTTAGTAAAATCTGGTGCATTAATTAGTAAATTTATTAAGTGATTAAAAGATTGTAGAAAAGAAGGTGTATGTTTTACTTGAGCGTTTTTCTTCAAACATAATGTCAAGGGTTTAGAGATTTTAGCAAAGTCTTAAATGAATCTGCGGTAATAACCGGCTAGTCCTAAGAATGATTTAATTTCTTTTTGGGTTTTGGGGATTGGAAAGTTTTTGCAGCTTTGATTTTGTCTTCATTAGGTTTAACACCATCTTGAGTAATTAAATGTCCTAAATAATTAACTTCAGTACGTAAAAATTCTGATTTATCAAGTTGTATTTAAAAATTTGATTGTCTAAATCGTTCAAAAATTAATTTTAACCTTTCAATATGTTCTTGTAACGAAGTACTATATATTATAACATCATCTAAATATACACAACAGATTTCATTTTGTAAACCTCTTAAAACATTGTTCATTACACGTTGAAATGTTGCTGGTGAATTTTTTAATCCAAAAGGCATTCTTTTGAATTCAAAATGTCCAGTGTCAGTTGAAAATGCAGTTTTATGAATATCATTAGGATTCATTTCAATTTGATGAAATCCATTTGCGAGATCTAATGTAGTAAAATATTGTGCTTTACCAACTTATCAAGAATATCAGAAATGTTAGGAAGTGGAAATTTATCATCAATGGTTTTTAAATTTAATTTCCGATAATCAATAACTATTCTCCATTTCTTTTTACCACTTGCATCTAATTTTTTTGGTATTATCCATATTGAACTAGAATAGGGCGAATTTGAGTGTTGAATTATGTTATTGTTTAACATTTTATTAATTTGTGTTTTAACTTCTGTTTTATGAATTTCTGGATATCTATAACTTTTAGTAAAAATCGGTGTTTCTTGGTCTTCTTGATTACAATGATTTAGTCTTAAATTTTTAAAATTAGCTTTTAATTTATTATCAATTTCAGGATTAATTGTTAAGTAGGTTTCCATTTTTTCAATAAAATTGTTTTCTGTTTCTTTAATAATATCAACGTTAAAAGGTTTTTAAACTTCTAATTTAATAGGAAATTCTTGTGTATTGGTTATAATTGTTGTTGTATAATAATTTTCTATTGTAACAAGAGCTTCTGGCATTTCTGCTCCATTAAAATTTTTATAACATAATATGCCTATGCCATCTTTTTGATTCACTGGTAATTTAACCTTTTGCGACATTCGAGGTTGTAAGATAATGAATTTTGTTGTATCTGCAAGGACGCGTTTAGGGTTATCTGCTTTGTTTGCTGTATCGAATTTTAAAAGCAAGGTTACAGTGGGTGTTTCTAAGGTTGAATTTTTAAAATTAATTATGGCATATATATCCATAAAGAAATCTATACCTAGTAAACCATTGAATTTTTCTGAAAAATTGAATAAATAAAATTTATGATTTTTGTTAATATTGAAACATGGGAAAATTGGAATATCAACCACTTCATGATGAATTGAAGTTCCATGTGCAGTTTTAACTGTAAAATATTCATTAAAAATATTATTTGGATAAACATTATAAGCAATTGAGGGTTTGATAAAACTTTTACCACTGCCAGTATCTATTAAAAAAGTTGCGTTTAATTCTGGTACATTTAGTATTGGTAAATTAGTAGCTATGTGTGTGTAGCATGTTCATCATTATCTTGATCATTTATTATATTATTCTCATTTCAATTTCTTGTGAATGTTTTTTAAAGAAATATTGATTATAGTCAAAATTAGGGTCATAATTCTTGAATGGGTCATAAATTTCTCGATCATTATTTTGTGAGAATTCTTCCTCATTTAATTCGACATTATGATTGGAAATTTGATTTGGTCTTTGGATAGATCGTATTCTAGAATTTGAAGAGGATGTATCCATTGGTTCAGGGATATAATTTCTGTTATTATTAAATGTTCTAAAATTATTATTTTGATGTTGATACATTGTATTAGGTATAAATCTATTTTGTTGTTGTCGATATTGCATAGAGTTTGGCTGTCTAAAGTTATTATTTTGATTATTAAATCTTTGATAATTATTATAATTATTCATGTTTCTAGCTAAACGATTAAAAGAATCATTATAGCTTAAAGGTAAAATAACAGGTTTATTAATTTTATTTTGAAAGTTTGAAGGATTTATTATTATGTTTATTTTTATGTTGATTACTATTAATATTTAAATTATTTGCTCTATTTTTAAATTGTAAAAAGTTTTCTTCTTCTTTAACGAATGAAAGTGCTTGTTCTAAAGAGTCTGGGTTTTTTAATCTAACTATTAATTGCATATGATAATTAAGATTATTTATAAAAGTTTTTAGACATAAATCATCATATTGAGTAATTTTTTGTAGTTTTATTTCTGTTGTTGTATTAGAGCTATTAATTTTAGTAAACAATAAAGATCTAGCATCTTGTAATTTTTGTCCAAAAGAAGCTGGATTTTCATTTCTATCCATTTTCATGTTAACTATATCTTAAACTAAACAATCTTCTGATCTTTGATCTGAAAAGGTAACTATGAGAACATCTTTAATTTTCTGCCAAGAATCTAATTCTGTTCGAGGAGCTACTAATTCAGCTGCTCTGCCTATTAGTTTTCTTATTATTGTGTCAAAAAGGCAAATGTTAATAGGGTGATTAGGTTCTGTACGATTTTGATGATTAGTAAGAAAGTGTTCGCATGAAGAAATAAATCTATTTAAAGTTTTTGAATTTCCATCATAGCTTGGAATGTTATCAGCTTGATAACGTATCAATTGATAATTGGGTTGTGCCATTTTAAAAGATTTTAATTTTAGACTATCAAAAAGTTCTACTAAGCTATCTAAATAAGTATCTTCCAGTTTTTTGGAGTTAAATATTAAATAGAAATAAATATATAAAATTCAAATATATTATATCAATAAATCAATAAATAAGGATATTTGATAAAAATAAAGGATTACTTACAATGAAAGTAACAGTGTTTTTAACATGGATACTTAATTATTGAATTTGGCGATTTTTGTCCTCCTTCCGTGCCAATAGGGCTCTGGACGATTCTGTTCACGGTCCCCTGGTCAGTTCTTAAGCTATGGACTCTAGGCGATGTAGTCCCGTTGTCCGTACTAATAGGGCTCTGGACGATGCTGTTCACGGTCCCCTAGTCGTGAGTTAATTCTTAGTTGACTCGTCTTATGGATACCTCGTTGATTCGATAGGCTTGCTTTTAATTGTTAAAACAAACGATCGGACGACTTTTTCGGTATACTTTTGTATTTTCCTACTTTCGACAAGAACTTTTTTAGCCTATCCTACCGACTGCGCCAATTTCGTGGTCGATAAGACGAAAACTCTTTTTTTAAAAATGATTTTATTAAGTAGTTTAACAATCAACTTTACAGAAAGAACTAACTCTAATCTTAATTTACATCTATTTATAATAGGGAATAAACAATAGAAAAATACTAATGCTAGCTAAGCTAAATAAATGCATAATAAGTAGAATGGGGATACATAACTAGTAAGGGTAAAACCATTTAACCATTAGTACTTTTTCTAGTGTAACTCATGGCTGCGTTTTTTAATGTAGTGAACTTATCATGACAAATAATTTGATGTTCATCACCAGTCAAGGTAATAAATTTTGATTGGCATACCTGTGAATACGAAATTTTTGATTGTTTCTCCTAAACGGACAAACAAAAAATAATTGAATCGTTTATTGTTGAAAGGGGTTAAGCGCCATTTTCTACTGTTTTGAGTTATTGTGAAAATCCTTCTCTCTTTCTATATTCGCGTCATTTGATGTTGAAAATAGGCAAGCGCTGATGCATTGTATGGATATACTTTATGCTTCGAAATTGCATTTAGTGTAGAAAGGAGGTAAGCGACTTCGCTTGCCACCTTTCAACATGGTTCAAATGGCAGCTCCGTAATCGAGGCTGCCATTTACATTGTTTACTTTGTCGTGATAAGACCTGTTGTTGTTTTTAAGACTTAAAAATGGCAGAGCGTTCGAATAATGAACAAACCGAAGTTAAAACAAGGAAGAGAAATGTGAGACATGACGACGCATACATCCGAAATGTTATAAAGCAGAGCAGATTAAAAGGTATTTCGTATGTTAGTTACAGAGGAAAAAGAGTCGCGTAAAAGAAAATTTGAATTAGGATTTGACACAGTTGCCTGTAAACGTGTTTAATATTCACAACTTTAAGACCGGTGAAAGTTTCTTTTACATATACCACGAAGTCAAAGGCAGTAAGGGCCCGAACGAGGTATGTTCTTTTTTGCTGCATTACATAAAAAACTATGTTCCAGATAGTGTGGAGGAACTGCTTTTATTTTGTGACAATTGCCCTGGGCAAAATAAAAACAATACAGTCATCAGAATGTGTTTGACATTGGTAGAAGCAAGATTTTAAAAAGTAGAACAGATCTATCCGATTAGAGGGCACTCATTTTTGCCGTGCAATAGAGATTGTTTACTCAATTGATAATTATGTCAAGTGCGAGTAGGAAATTCAGTGTAGTGGAAATAGATAACAATGACATTTTGGATTTTAAGAACTGGTGGATGAAATTATAGAACTTTGTTTCTCTAGAGACAAGCAAAAGAGTCATAACACGGAACGAAAAACAAAATTTTTCAGTTTCACTCTTTCATCACTTTAAGCATGATGCCTCTAAACCTGGATATCTTAGTGCTTCCCCCTTTATTAACAGCCCTTCATCGTAACATGGCCGTCAAATAAGGCATATCCGAGCAAGATTCCAGTTAAAGAAACCAAGATAAACCATATCAAGTTGGTTTTAAAATATTTTCCAGAAAACCATAAACCATTTTATAACGAGATTGTTAACTGGCCAATTAAAAAATAAACATAATTTGTCTTGAGTTTTATTCTAAATAAACATAATTTCTTGAAAAAAAAAGTTTTATTTTTCTATAAGTTGTTGAAAGGGGCTAAGTGACATGTACAAAAATAAAAATTATTTAAAAACAAAAAGAAAAAAATACCTTGTTTTACACTAATATATCTACTTATCATTACTTGATTAGTTTTACTAAAAAAAACAATCAAAAATAATTCAGTATAGCTTAGAATAGTTTTTTGCATTTTTCTCAAACTTTATAAAATGTAACTTGCCTCCTTTCAACAATAAACGATTCAATTAGAGGTTTTTTCAAGGTTTTTTTTGTTGGTTGCAGATTTTGGTGCTCTTTAAATTATTCTAATAACTTTTTTTCTGAAATAATTAGGGGAGCCAATATTTGACCCAATTAAAAATTACTTGGGATTTCCTAGGTCCCGCCTGGCGGTGCAACACCCTGTATATGACATTGCTATTTAAATACACTGTTAGAACCAAATTTATTTCACCCAACCCATTTCTGCGCCAATTTTTTTTTATTTTGGTATAATATGTGAATAAATAAGAGTCAATTAAAAGTAGCAAATTGATTCGAAAAGCGACAAGATTACTTTTGTCATCACATAATAAATGTATACCATAACTTGATCTATTTTAGAGATACTCATATAAAGACCTGATTTCTGAGAAAACCATCCCCTATTTTTTTTTGCTTACTTAAAACTTTTTTTAACATTGCTCAAAGTTTACTTTCATCATAGATATGCCTATATCCTGGAATACTCAAAAGTGTTACATCAGGACGCAAGAATGTCTCAGTCAATACAATAATTTGAAATTTTGTTTTTGAGGCTGCTAAATAAATTTGAAATTCAGTAAAATGTTCGTGTGGAATATTCTAAATTAACTAGTTGAATAAAACTCGAAAAATTCATCCATTATCCCAAAGATGCTGGTCATACACTTTTATAAAAGATAAAACACGAAATCTACAGCATCACAAATAATTTAACATCACAATAATTTGTGATGCTGTAGATTTCGTGTTTTTATCTTTTATAAAAAAAAAAAAAAGTTGAATAAATATTATATCGTTGACTAAATACGTTAAATAGCTAACTCTATTTTGTGATGTTTACAGAAGAAACAAAAAACGTTTTTAAAACATTGGTAAGCATATATTAAAGACGGATATTTTTGCTAATTTTTTCAATTATTTAACAAGAAATAGATTTGAAAAAAATATGTATAGTAGATTTTATGGACAAAAAAAGGAATTAGCAGTTTTTCATTTGAATAAAAAACAACGAGTTTGGGAATTAGCAACTTTAATTTTTAGTAGATTTTCTTTTGTGTATTTAAACTGACCAAATCCTCTAATAAACTAAAATATTTATTTACAAATTTACACGTGTGACAAATTATTATAAAAATGGTGATAGTCCGCCGGAATCGTACACGTGATTTCTTGAAGGTCGGAATATTTTCGCGCGGATATTAGAATTTTATCTTTATGCAGTGGTTTAGCTCTGTCCAGGCAATAATGTCAACTTAAGATTTTCTTTGAGGAAGAAGTGCCCATTCATGAGAAAACCGAAGTGTATAATAGGTGTCTCCTTCTGGTGTGTACTTTAGGCCCCGAATATTAGTTACCTACAAATAAAATTGAAAACAAATAAAATTTTGGGTCTCTTGATCGAATACTTTTAAAAGCCTCCATCTTTTTGAATGAATGGAAGAAAGAGTGATCTAAGTACATTACATCATAGGGCTTAGGATTTTTCCTGGCTTTTTTTACAGTGATTGCATAATCTGAAGAGACGTTTATTAGGACTGGTTTTACACGACGTTTTGTTGTGGCATGCATGGAATCCACTTGGATTTGGATATGCCCAACCTGTAAATATTTATGCTCAAGAGTAATATCATATTTTTTGCATAAATTTAAAGCTGCGTTAGCCAAAGCCACATTTTTGTTCTGGTATGTACAACCATCACTCCATATTACTATCTTTCTTTCAGCTTTGCCCATTGTTGCAATGACTTTTGTTTCCAAAAACGAGTAGGAACATGAGGAGAATTCTTCTGCGTTTCATTACCCTCGCCCTCGTGCCATAAAAAAATACCCGTCTTTGTTGAGCAGATCATAAAAGCAAAGGTTGTGAACGCATAACTTTGTCTTGTAATATAAGACAAAGTTAAAGCAAATATTAGATTTAGGAGACATTACAGCTTGAAGATCAACACTAAATACATATTTCTCGTTTTTTTCACCCTTTTGTTTTTCTGCTCTGGCCTCATTTTTTTTTAAGATATGAGCATTATATTGTTCTATGTACCTATGAAACCATTTTTGAATTTTTCACAGATTTCATGTTCATCCTTTTTAGGCCTGAACAGTGACCATATTCTTCAATTCGAATGGTAGTTTTTAGAGAAAGATGATATACAGTAATGGGACTTTATTGTAGGTAGTGAATTAAGAAACTGGGTTAGGTTTTCATATTCCTTTATAACCGTTTCTTTTTTCATTTTGTTGTTTTCTATAGGCAGAAGGCCTGATGGCTCTTTCCGAATTAAAATCTTCAACGGAGTTGTCAAAACTGCCAAGTTTTTGCTTCCATTTCTGAACACTCAGGCGCCCCAAACCCAAAGTAAACAGGTACATTTTTCTGCAAACTGTGATTTCTTCTTCCTTTATTTTTAGATAGTAAATAAATGTTTGATTTCTTCTTGATGTCTGTGCATCTTTTCTGTCCCTTGGCCTGGCAACAGGACAAGATATCACGGTGTTGTCTACATACAATTTTTTTTCGCCTCAGCTTAAGATCCAAAAGTAATGAAACATCTATTTCCGTTTTTCATCCGAAACTAATTCACATGTTAGCGCACCATTTTTTTTTAGTTTTGCATGCACATCTCTCTTTT
Source organism: Anthonomus grandis grandis (assembly GCF_022605725.1). Taxonomy (NCBI): domain Eukaryota; kingdom Metazoa; phylum Arthropoda; class Insecta; order Coleoptera; family Curculionidae; genus Anthonomus; species Anthonomus grandis. The sequence continues at coordinate 3,221,093 of NC_065562.1, read as the reverse complement.
ATCTCTTTTGGTTGACGTTTAATATTGTAATTCCAGTTACCATTAATTTTGGCTCGACCAACTTTCACGTCTAATTTTATTTTTTTCTCCGTACCATGCAGCTTTTTGAACTTAAAACCTTTTTTTTAGCTTATAGCTTTTTGTAGGCATTTCATCGCTGTCAGTACTTATCTATAGATAATGTACTAGTTTCGGGGCGGTGCGGTGTAGTCGCGATCACTTGATTTTGTTGATATTTCAAGTGACGACGTAGTTTGGTTATTATTTGAGGTATCTAAGTTATTATTTTTCGGCTCTATTATTTCCTGTAAACTATTTCTATTTGTAGAAATCTAGATCTTCTCTTCGGTGATTTTTTCGTTTTATTTCTCTACAATATCTTCACTTTTATTTTTCACTGTTTTGGTTATATTTTGGGCTTCATCTACACTCATGCCTTCAACCATTTCTTCGATCATCATATTTTCCAAAGCACTGTACGTCATCGCGGTCATAAAATCATAATTTTCTAGCAGAGACAAAGAAAGGTCAGCTGCTTGGGCAGTTTCGACGGTTTCCATAAAAATATTTTCAACTAAGTCATAATGATGTATTGATACTGTATTAATAATTTCCTTGTTGAATTTTTTCATCGCAGCAGCTGTCTGATCAGCATCTAACTGGATAATTTTCTTTGTTCGTGATGATATGCCTAATAAAATTAAAATAGAGTGTAAATCTCAGCTTTTTTGGGACGGTTATATTAAAAAATTGTTACAACGCCAACGTTTCGGCATTAGTTTGTGACATCTTCAGGGCCAGTAACTTCTCAACAATAAGTTGCTCGGCCTGAAGGTAGCCTAAGCAAGTGCTGAAATGTTGGTGTTGTAACAATATTTTTAATATCTATCCAAACAAGCTGTGAGCCTTTTACTCTTAGTCTTAGTCATTGATTAGATGAAAACACGTAAAACTTAGGTAGGTAGATAGTATTGTTTCTTTTTGATCAATTCTACCCTCACGAAAAGAGTTCGCAAAGCGGGTTTTGTATTACCTAATCTCTGCAAAGGAATTTTTTTAATTTTATTTTTTGTTTCTATTTTGTCGCTCAGAATTTTGTAATTTTTCCTGATGGTATTTAATAAATGTAAATTTTGAGAATATTAAAAAAGAACTGAATAACTAGCAAAAATACATGGAAAATGCACGTTAAGTTATAATATGTGGTAAAAATGGAGTTCGCAGTTTACCGTATTTAGCCGACGATATTCATCAAAATCTTTTATTTTAGTATTTTGAATTTTATCATTTTTAAAATCCTGTAAAAATGAATTTATTTTGTATGTTTTGTATTACTTGTAATGCACAAGTAAAATCTCACATTAGAATGAAATACATACACCACCCAGTTATATTTTTTCCTTACCTTGTCCGCTTTTTATAGGCTACTCTCTAAGTAGCCTATTTTTTTTTAATTTTTTGTTTTCTTGTCTGATTTTCTGCAGTTCTATCGACAAGTCTTCCTTAAATTATTTCCAATTTTATATCGTTACTCGTTTGTTGGATCTGTTCGGTGTTCCTTTATTTTTTCGTTTGGTGTGATTAACCAAACTTTGACAAGGTCGTACAGTTATTTTGTGCTTACTTCCTTATCTCCCATAATTTCCCCAATCTATTTCGAATAGATGTAGCGATTTTTATTTAACTGAAACATTTTATAGTGTATAGTCTCCTGCAGTTAATACAGTAGCGCTTGAAGTAATCTACTAGGCATAAAGATTCTTTAAAAAAAAGAGATTTTAAATACTACTACTAGTACCTATACCACCGTCTATAGATTACAACAAGTCAGGCCACTTCCTATGTTGTCAATGTTAAAGCGAAAATAACCTTAAAGCTCAACTGCTCTGGCTGTGCTGTGAACGGTGGATCACCAATGAAAACTAATTCAGTAGCACTTGATTATCTTTATACGCGTGATTATTTTTATATATTTTTAATTTATTAAAATAGGAGACAATTATTTATTGAAATGAGCTGGAATAGATTTTTGTACCTCGTTTCTTAATACTTTAATATGTAAAACTAAAAGTAAATGCACAAGAAAAGTGTACGGAGTAAGTTAAATGATAGCTCCTAGCATTTGCTTTTTAAAAAATAAATTTATTCGAGAACGGTTACAATTAACCTAACTTAACTCAGGTCTTAAATCTGACTAAACTTAATTGAATTGAACTGAATTGAACCTCGTTGCAAGAAAATCATAATCAGCCATTTATAATAATATATTTGCTGACAAAGGCTTATTATACAACTATTATGCAGGCCATAAGGTAGCGGGTTAGAACCCGTAACTAGTACAATAATACCTATTATAATATACTGAAAAAAAAACAATACATCCAAAAACTCTTCCAAGAAACGTACTGCACCAGATAAGCGTATTAATGTATGTGTGAAAACTAAATTGCCGGCTTATATGGTAAAGCGAGGAACGGAGGCAGGAGAGGGCATTTTTCAGAGTCGCTCGAGTGGTCTGACTTGTTGTAGTCTATAGACGGTGCCTATACCAGAGAAAAACAAACCACCTATGTTTGGTGGTTTGTTTTTCTCTGCCTATACTATGGATTACAGTTATAAATAGATGCTAAATATCGATTTTCATTGGAATTGGATTATATTTTTGGAAACAAACTTGATGTGCGTACTTCTTATGTGCTGCTTGAACCTTCAGATCCCTGCAAACCAGATGATCATAGACTAGGATATTAATGACACATATTTTTGATATACAAATGAAATCGACTTAAAACAAAATACAGCTTTTTTTTAAGTGAGACAAACAAAAAGCTTAAACTAAAAATACAACCAACCTTACAAAAGGTAAGAAATATAACTAGTCAGAAATAACTGAAATATATATTCACTACACTTTTTTTACTTAAATTGGACTAGTAGAAAGTAGTTGAATAAGATATACTAAGAGTTGTGTCTAACTCACATTTTTGTGGAACCAACAAGTTACACGTTACGAAAAATGGCAAATGTAATCTAACAAAAGACAATTTGATAGTAGTACTTAAAAAATATAAATGTATATATTTTTGTCTTCCTTTAGTTATATATCAGGTTGTAATTTTACTTACATTTTATGAATATATGAACATATTTGTTTGCTTATTTATTTAAGAAAAAATATTTTTTTGTTTTTTTTTGTAGGAACCCATAGGGAAATTCATTTTTCTTCTGTCTCAAATCGTAAATAAAATTAAACAAACTGAAGAAGAGTCGGAAAATGCATCTGTTAAAAATTACACCGAAATCCTCGATTCCTTATCTGTTAGGATGAGTAAATGTGAACTGGTACATTTTGAACTGGTAAGTGCTAAATTTGAGTTTTCATTAGAACGTTAAGTTCGTATGGTAAGCAATATGAAATAGGTAACAATTGTAGATAGAGATATTAGGCGGGAGGAGAGAAAAGAGCAAAAATCAAATATTTTGATCGTTTTTAGTTTATCCCGGCAGTAGATGTAAACTTCGTTAATTTCAATGGATTACTATATGTTATAATATAAGTAGGTTTAATATTCAGGGTGATTTACGACCCTCTGCACATACTTATGTTAACAAGATACATGATTTTCGTATTTTGGTAAAAACTTGGTCCCCCTATACTTAACTTAATTTTTGGTTACAAATACTCTTGGGACATTTCTTACTTTCATATCTTAATATACAGCATGATTCACTAATATTGCATGAAATTTTAAAGGTGTATTTCTTGGTTTAAAATATTTAAAAAACTTATGTCCGAAAATGCTTATAAAATGCCGAAAATATGGGAACTTTTATTTAATTTTTGTTGTCAAAGAAAAAACATGTCGATTGTTGGTCAAAATTTTAACACACTCTACCTTAAAGTTTTTGTTATTGATATTGTTGCATTTTTGTAATTGTTTCCAGTAGAAAAAATATTAGTTTGTACCTATGTTTGTACCTTTTTTTGTTTTGTGACCTATACCTGTATTGAAGTTCTCAGTGACTTTTCTATACTTGAAAGTTTTTAAAATTTTATTTTAAATGAATTACAGTAACAGAGAATTGTGTGATATGCATTTTGTGCGCGGTATTGCGAATGTCAGTATTTACGCCGCAAGGCCTATTCATGAAGAAAGATTCCCGAATCGTGCTATTCTATATAGTCAAATGCTTATTCGCCTTTACCAGCGACTCAGTGAAAAAGGCAGTTTTAAGAAATTTACCGCTAACAATAAACGACTTCGTACAGGAGGCTAGGGGGGACTCTAACCACCTTTAATTACTTAAGAGTGGTGCCCGAGGCATTTTTGTCCACTTTTCTCCTATAACTGTACAAAGAAATAGTGAAAGGAGTTGACGGATACCCTGCGACGTCAAAAGTTAGAGGGTGGACTTACGTCAAGTACGTAACGAATCCCGCTACACTAGTCCAATTGAAAATATTGAAGATTTAAGAAATGGAATAGTGTCAAGTTGGGTAACAATTCGAAATATAGCAGGCATTTTTGAACGAGTGCGGCAATTAATGGATCATAGGGTAGGTACTTGTATTGAATTTGGAGGGCAGCACTTTCGACAACTTTTAATAGCTCCACTCCTTTTTTTACGTCATGGTTATCACTTTTCCCTTTTGTAAAAACCTTTGATTTTATTAAAATTAAATTGAATAAATGAAATGGTTGTTTTCATTGTTGTACAGTAAAAGCTCTTTATTCGCGGTTTCTTCATTCGCGTTTTCACTATTCGCGGATTAAAAAAATGCGACCCAATTCCTATATTCGCGGCTAAAAATTTCTTTATTCGCGGAACGAATCAGTACGTCGGCACATATATATTGATAAAAAGGATTCAAATAAAAAAGTAAAATTGACCTTATTACAACTATACCCAGCGTTTCTGAGAATGTAAATACAATGTAAACATATTTTTTAGGGCGGTCTCGCTATAAGAGTCGCTTCGCTTGTTTTAATGATTCATTTTTCCATTATAGTTATTCCATTCATTTATAATGTCGACGAAAAAAAAATTGAAAAACGAGTTTTAATGCGAAAAAAATCTGTGCTACCGCTTAAAGTGAAAATAGAAATGCTTCATCGTTTACACCTTGGAGAGTCGTTTGCATCGATATCACGCTCATTCAATGTCAACGAATCAACTGTACGATCGATAAAAAAATCTGAAGATCAAATAAGGTCGTCTGTAGCTTCAACTTCACTGTCAGCGAAAGATGTTCGTGATCCAGCAATAGAAAAAATTGAAGTGGCGTTGTAGATATGGATTGAAAACCGCAACCAAAAAAGGGCGCCTCTGAGTGGTCCAATAATCCGGAAGAAGGTAAAGCATCTTTACGCCCATTTTAAAGAACCTGGTGGTCGTAGTGGTGGTGAATGTATAGATGGAAGTTTTTAAGCATCGGAAGGTTGATTCAATCAATTTAAGGTGAGACAATCATTGCATAGCATTAAAATTGTTGGAGAAGCTGCATCTGCAGACACTGCTGCAGCAGAAGGATATCCAGAAGAATTTGCAAATCTAGTAGCTGATGGAGGATACAAACCTAAACAAGTATTTAATGCAGATAAGACTGCACTGTTTTGGAAGAGAATGCAAAACAAAACATTTATTTCTAAAAGCGAAAAGTCTGCCCCTGGATTTAAGGCAGCAAAGAATAGAGTTACATTGCTGCTATGTTCTAATGCATTTGATGATTGTCTCATTAAACCACTGATGCTGTATAGATCGTTAAATCCTCGTGTTTTAAAAAATCAAAACAAGGACGACCTGTCAGTATTTTGGCGTGCTAATAAGAAAGTATGGGTTCCAAGCGCTATTTTTTGTGACTGGCTTCGGAATTGTTTTGTTTCTAAAGTTGAAACTTATTAAAGAAAAAAGAATTTAGACTTTAAAGCAGTTCTTGTTTTGGACAATGTACCAGGTCATCCTCGTGAACTTGAAACTATGCATCCATATATAAAAGTGAAATTTTTACCTCCCAATACGACGGCTTTGCTTCAACTTTGATCAAGGAATAATCCAGGCCTTTAAGCTCCAGCACATTAGATGAACCTTCAAAATCATATTGGATAATATGGAATGTGATCCTGATATGAATGTTATGGAATGCCGGAAGAAATTTGACATAGCAAAAGGCATTGTAAACATAAAAGAATCATTGGAAGGACTGAAACCATACAAATTGAAATCATGCTGGAATAATTGTGACCTGCTCTGACTGCAGAAAATTACGAAGAATCTGTGCAAATTCAAACTTTGACTGCAAACATAGCTGAAATTGCGAATGAAATAGGACGAGATGGGTTCGAACAGATAGAATCAAATGACATTCAGACGTTGCTTAAATCGCAAGATGAAGATTTGACTGAAACGGATTTGGAGAAAATGTTAAATTCACAGCCTATTGAAGAAAAGACTTCAACAAGCACTGGAAACGTGACATTAAATCCAAAAAACCTTAGCGAAGGTTTAAGAATATCAAATGAACTTTTTTATGAAATGATTTTTTTATGAAAATTGATCTATGGAACGAAGTCTTATTTTTAAGAGGCAAATTGCTAATGCCACTGCTGAATATCAGTATGAATTGAAGGAGCTTTTAAAAAAATGCCAAGCAAGAAAAAATTACAAAATTCTACAAAAATCAATATGGTCAAAAACTTCAATTAAATTCATTTTTTATATATGTATGTACTGATTTGTTATTTTGTCACCTAGGAACCTATAGCCTATAATCCCATATAAATTACCATTCCATATTCACGGTTTCTTTATTCACGGCATATTTACGAAACGTATACCCCTCAAATAAAGAGCTTTTACTGTATTTAAAACCTCAAAATATAATACGTGGTGCCCTATGTTAGTGAGATCAAAAATTCAACTTTAGCATCTTAGAAAAACTTCCCTATACCTAATTTCATATGGTTTTTCTCGTTTACTTTCAAATTATTTAGAAAAATTAAAAATCAAATAAAAATTTTAACGCCCTATATCTTCGCAGGAAAACATGTTCGGGCATAGGCTTATAAGTTTTTCTCCCATATTTTAATCAAGGAATACGCCCTTAAACTTTCGTGCAATATTAGTGACTCACCCTGTATAAAAATAATAGTGCTGTAACTGTACCGAGTAAAAAAACGATATTTAAGGTCTAATTTTTTGTATTTGTTATTAATTTTATAGTCATTAGTTTACACAGTCATTAATTTATTAGTCATTATCTTTCGTTTAAGAGATATTAAGATCCGGTTTCTACTGATTTTTTACGCTTTTATAACTAACTAAAATTACAAATAGCATTAGATTAAAAGTTTTCGAAAAAACGCGCAATATTTATTAAGTTGCACTGTGTCTTAGCAAACGCTGTGTTAAAACAAATCCAATATTTTTTTTTTTAATTTAAAATATACAGGTTGGGTTATTGAAAATTATTCCTTGTCCAAAATAATGGCAACCTGCTTCCTCTAGTCAATGAGCCTCCGTTTCCAAAAACAAGTTTTTAAAAGTTTTGATTTTTAATTGTTGATATTTCGAAAACAATTTAAAATTGATATAGCGTATTATACATGTAATGTGTTTAGAATTTTTCATAGAATCCAAAAATGCATTAATAAATAGAGTGTTCTATTTAAAATAATAAAGTTGACAGATGCCCAGTCTTCGTGACACACTATCCATACATGTAATTATTCTCTTTGCTATGCCTCTCTTACATTTTAATGATCATTTAAAATTTTGATTGCAAAATAATTCTACTTTGTAATTATGAATTTACATATATTACAGTAAAATATATAAGCTATATCGAGTATATTAATTATGCCATATATGTCGATTTTCTCCCCAAAGAGCCTGCATTATTCACTACCTGGCCAACCGTAAAGAATCACCCTGCATATCATTTATATATAATAATTTGATGACAATTTATGATTTTAGGATGATGGTACCGATTTAACAGACATATTGCCAGAAAGTCAACAAAAGATGTACGTTTTAAAGGAGGTCCTTAATGTATATGAAGCACTTATTGGTTATAAAATATCATCTTTAAGAGCCGGCCAGGAAAATCAGTGTGGTATAATTAATAGTTTATTTGACGGATATACCCGATTTTTGCAGTTTGGAAAGGTGTCTTTTTTCTTTTCGTATCTCGATAAATTTACAGATATATTAATATTTTTATTTGTTTGTAAAACAAAATCATTATAAAAATTTTCTTTTTCGTTTTGCGTTTCAAATTAAAAAATATATTTTTAATAATTCCAATCACAATCAATCCTTTTTAATTGTTGTTTAAATTGTTTTTGCTAAATATCTTTTAGTAATTCATTATGGGTGATATTCAAAAGTGGCTTACCCCCATACATAGTTTGTTTATACAGTCTGAAACTTCTACTGCAAAAAATTCAGTAGTTCAGATATTTTTTTCTCAAAAAATCTTCGGATCCGTCAATTAGTATTTTTAGGTGCGCTATTGTTGAAAAAAAAGTTATACTGTGTGTCCTAAAAATGAGATATATATACGTCATCAACGATTTTTTTAAATAGCAACCCTAATTTTTTATTGCGAGCGTATCAAATTAAACATAGCTGCAAAATTTTAAGTTTATGTAATTAACCGTTTTCAAGTTAATTAAAATTAAAAGAAAATATTTAATATAAATTATTTATTTTTTTTTTTTTAATTCATTTATTGACCTTGTGCTGAGCACATTTAGTCACGAAAAACCTCTATATATAATTTTTTTTTTGTACTTAAACTAAATCAGACATCCCAAACGACCATGCCAAGTCTGGGACTCGAACCCAGGGCCACACGACTGCTAGGCAGGTTATATATACCCACCGCGCTGCCGGGGCCGGCCAATATAAATTAGAAAATCTGTTTTATTCAAAAAGTTAAAAAAAAAATATAAGACGTAGTCCATTTACTATTTAATATTATTCTAGACGTACTTAAAAATCATTTTGAATATTTTTAACGATTTATGTAGAAATTAATATATAGTATGTCCCAAATTTGAAATACATATTATAATATTATCGATGATTAAAAATGGCTTTTATTGCTTATTTCAGTTTTCAAGATATGAAATTTATTATTTTTTATTTTAAAATTTTAAATCATTTGGTTTCACTGAATAATACTATAAAATACACTATTGTGAGTATATTTAAGAACCGCATAATTTTAAGAGTATTGCTTTTGTGTAAACATTTATTTTCGTAAGGAATTTTATAGACTTGGAAAAAATGTGGCATTCCATATTCGATCAAACAGTAAAAGTAAAAAATTTTAACTTGTTAAATGACTTTCTTGAGTGTAAAGTCTTTTACTTTTTAATTTATCATAAGCCAAATAATCAGATTTAAGTAATTTTTTTTTAAATTTAAATACGAATAAGATTAATAAGATTGAAATTTAGTGATGATTGAATACGAAGATAGAACGAGAACCTAAAAGGAGGTTATGGACTTGTTCAAAAACATGTATTCTGTTTTACCACTGATATCGCAAGGTACTGTAAGCAAAATTGAAAATCAGTTTCGGAAAATCGCCACGTTAGAAGAACAAATATTTCTCATAAATCTGCCCTCAATGAAAATCCCAAAATTGATATAGTATTATCCGTTCAAGAAAATCCTAACATTTCCACTGGACAAGTAGCGTGCGAATTGGAAGTGAGTCAGTCTTCAGTAGTAAGGGTTCTGAAGGCACAACAATTTCATCCCTGAAAACTAACAAATCTCCAGGGACGGATCATGAAGAGGATGCATATAGAAGAATCGAATTTTGCAAACAGCTTATGGTGCTACTGCCGATTAGTGCTGTTAAAACAGAAAATTTTCTGTTTATGCTGAATGGAGAAGTAAGTCGTCAAAATTGCCGTTATTGGGCACAACAAAATCCATGTTGGATGAGGTAAGGCCACACTCAACACCCAGAGAAAGTTGTAGGCCAGCAAGTTATAAACCGATGAAAATCTAAATGGAGCAAGATATTTACAGCTTTTACAAAAAGAACTAATTCCAAATCTAGCTGCTCTGTTTCCTAATTAAATAAAACCTGCAGTGAAATAGGAACATCTGGTTTCAACAAAATGGTGCGCCTCCCCATTTTGCACGTTCTGTTCGAAACTATCTGGATACTATATTTCCAGGCAGATGGATTGGTTGAAGAGAAACTTTTGAATGGCCACCAAGATCTCCCGATCTAACTCCTTTAGATTTTTTCCTATAGCAATATTAAAAAAAGTTTATAGTATGTTTATACAAAGAGTATGTATATTAATTTCTACATAAATCGTTAAAAATGTTTAAATTGATTTTTAGGTACATTTAGAATGTTATTAAATAGTAAACGGGCTACATTTTAAATATTTGTTAAAAAGCTTTTTGAGTAAAACAGATTTTATAATTAATATTAAATATTTTTTTTTTAATTTTAATTGTTTTGATAACTGTTAATCACAGAAACTTGAAATTGTGCAGCTGTATATAATTTGATCCGTTTTTTAAAAATACGCAATAAAAAATTAGGATTACTTTTTAAAAAAATGGACGATGACATCATAGCTTATGTTCAAGCATCATTCATTTCAAATTTTATTCTATTTCGCGCGGAATATGTACCACATTTTTCTCCGACTATCTGGGCACGATGTGCATGTTCGAGGCACTGGTACGAGAACAACGACGGTGAAAACAAGTAAAATTTTTGGTGTCGGTACTAGAAAAGTCAATTTTTACAAACAGTTTAAATAATTTTCGAATTAAAAAACCATTGTGTGATGGTGGTGAGCCTGGACTGCAACTAAGGGGATCCCCTTTAAGAAGACCACAACTGGCTTATTCGGTAAGTGCCCATTTGAGTAGTGTGGAATTCGTTTTTACAATTCTCTTACTTGCGTTAGCAATTAAGACTTACAATTTTCAAATACAGTCCACAACCTTTTCAATTTTCTACTTATGCGTTGACAGCTTATATGTCATATCTCTATTTTTGGGACACACTGTATAACTTTGTTTTTAACAAAAATGAGTGCAACAAAAAATATTAATCGACGGTGTACTAATTTTTTAATTATCGATAAAACCATAAATTACGAATAACTATATGAAGCGATAGAATACGTACTTTCATGCATGTTTTTTTGATATTGATGACTAGTTATACCAAGTGACAATTGCTTATGTTAAAGAGTGTTTTACTCTTTAACATAAACAAATGAGATTTGGTAGATTCATGGAATTGTTATAAGAGCATCTTTTGACATATTGTTTTCCGTCATTTCCTTATTTTAAATGAGACACTTGGTATGTTATTACGTATTTCCATAGAAATGAATATTCTGATAACAATGATGCTGCATTTGCTACTTTTTTTTATACTCCCAGAAAAAAAATCAATTTTTTGAAATTTAAAATAGGGTGCCATGAAATGTGTAAAAAGTTTTAATTTTTAATCAAGGAATCACGGAAAAATGTATTTCATTGCATTTTATGACTTATCTTTTACATGCCTATTTAAAATGTCCAAACCAGCAAAGTTTGGCATTTAGTTTTTTTTTTAATATCACCTTATTAGGAACAACCTTTTTTAAAATTTAGATTTTTTTTCTGTAGAATTTGATCAGTTTTTAAATCGATTGATAAATAAGCTCATAAGAAGACTCTAAACTAAGTCACATAAATAAACGTATTTATTTAATTAAAATATCATAGAAGGTTTTGATTTCTTGAATAGGATGCTGCGTTTTTCAAGGTTTCGCGTTCTTCGATTATTTTTTAATTGACATAATATATGACATCTTGTCAAATGCAATTTTAGTGTTTACTAATATTTGAGATATTTACTAATTATATTTTCGAAAAACTGCATTTCAATAGTGCTTGTTCATAAGATGCTATTTAAAAAATAAAGTAAAAATTTTAAATAGGCGTGTAAAAAATTCAAGTAGTAAAATACAATGAATATTATTTTTCCGTGATTACTTGAATAAAAATTAAAACTTCAATGCGTTTATGGCACCCTATTTCAAAATTTAAAAAAATGATTTTTTCTACGAGTATAAAACAAAAAGTGGTAAATGCGGTATCATTATTCTCAGAATATTATTTTCTATCACAATACGTAATAATATACCAATTGTCCCATTTAAAACAAAAAAGTTAGTGTCACTTCCTGTTAAACCGGAAGTAACGAAGAATAATAGAATATGCCAAAATATGCTCTCATAATTGTTCTATCGAAATACCAAATTTTATTTCTTTATCTTAAAAAGTAAAAAAAGTTATTAAATGTTTCCCTTTTGCTATGTCATCCGATAGTGGGAAACCACTTTTGAGTTTTCTGCTTGGTATATAAAACGCATAAACGTATTTTAATAAAATTCACTGAATTATAATTTTAATAAAAATTAGGGAATTGCTTTTTTGTTACTCTAAAGTTATCTGTATTGTAGAACTTGTCAAAACCCAAAAAATTAAAAAAAGGAGATAAGATGAGCCAGAAAGATGAAAAAACCACTCAAAAAACACAAACTCAGCAAAGCCAGTCATTTAGCGAAAAACGGCATGGCATCGTTTCCAAAAATCCATCCAAAGTTTTATTTAAAGGTCCTGACTCTTTATTGGATCTTGCGATTATTGATATCGCACTTAAAACTTTGCTTCAGTAAGTACCTTTTTATATTATTTCGTAATGTATTGATGATTCATTGTTGATGTCCATCACAAAAATAACAGTTAATAGAATAACAATTTACTCTCATAATAATATAATATATTTTTTTAATTAAATTTTAGCTGCACAAACTAAATTAATGGGTTTTAGATCTGTAGATGATATTCGTTTGTTTTGATCTAAAGTGTTCAGTATCAGTTTCAGCGACAATTTCTGGGTGTATATTAGGAATAATATTTTCCGCTACACTCTTTTAAGATTTTAATTAAAGTGCCACACCTTGAGCTGCACACATCAAAACGGTGATGAACAGGGATATTAAACGGCAGTTAAATGAAAATTATTTATTTAAATTAAACACATTAAATCTGCTTTGTATTGAAACAAACACTGCTAAATATTAATATATGAAACACACAAAAATCAACACACCAGTAAATTAATATTGTATCATAATTTATAAATATTGAACTCTAAATAACAAAATTTAGAGAAAAGAAAATGTGGTTGACCATCCTGTTAATAACAGTTCGATATCTGTTTGGCGTGCTCCTAATTAAATTATTATTATCAATTTGTAGCCATTGCTCTTACATAGAGTTCAGGAACTTCCTTTGTCTGGAACACTATTCCTAGATTTGAAATACGCCTTTTCAACATATCCAAAACGTTTTTGATAGAATTTAAGTCAGGGGATTGCGAACGAATGCGCCCATGGCAGTACCTGAATATTGTGCTGCTCCAAAAAGTTTCTAGCGGCTCTTACAATATTCGAACGTGCATTGTCGTGCATAAGTACAACATTTTCACCATATTCTGTAGCGTGTGGATAAATAATGGGATGCTTCAGAATTTGATCTTGATATTCGTTTGCTGTTAAAATTCCTTTAATGGAAACCAGCAACTTTTTGAATGGTTTGCAAGCGTAACGCGTTGGCAGATGTTCGCCACACGTGAAGCCTTCTTGAATTAGGACGTAGACTAAATCTTGATTTATCAGTAAAAGAATGCATGCCCATTGACGTTTTACCCATTTCAGAAGTTCCTTGGCCCATCGTAATCTCCTTGCGCGATTTCTACGGGATAAAGATTATTTTCATAAAAACTATTCCTTATTGTTTGAACAGTAACACTAAAGCCATGAACAATTTTAAGCTCACCTTTATTGTTCTGACAATATTGGGGTTTCTTAAGTTTTGAAGGCAAAGAAACCTATCATGTGCAGGTTTTGTTGCTCTTCGTCGATTGGTCGAAAAGTATGTCTTTCTCTCAAATCTCTATACACAAGTCATTTAAAATCTCTGCCATAACCTTTCGATAGTGTTCTTGGTAAAATTACTACTGGTATAACTAAGTAGTAATACAGCGACGTCGCGGATGTTCACCCTATATCATACCAACACCTCGTAACTGTGCTTCACGATTAAGATGTTACATTTGCATATTAACTATGCAATTGACCATTGCACATACAATTAAAACACATTCTCTCTGTACACTGGCAGCAAAAATTGTACTGAATACTTTTTTCAGTTTACCAAATATGCCTTGAAGAATTCGAACTATTTATTTAATATCAACGAGAATAACTTAATTTGATGATGATGATATAATATGTTTAAAAGAATGCCCAATTTATCTAGGAAACAAATGTTCATCTAAAAATAAAACGTCTCCTTGTCCCCTAGACCATTTTGATGTGTGTTCTCGATTTTCATTGGGACAAGCATTGGGAATCCGTTTTCTCTTCCTACATAAACCATTCTGTTCATGTCATTTGAGGTTTCTTTCAAGAAGTAAATTTAAGAAGAGTAGTTTCCTATCTTCTTTTCCTAACATTGCTGGCATCAGTATTCAAAATAAACGTTTGTCTGAGAATTAGGTGCGTTAAAATTGGAGATGTGCACAGTGCCCTGTTTTGCCTTTGAAGCGCTTTTTCAGGCTGCTGACAATTCAATACCTTTTGATCTTTTACTTTATCTTTATCAGACTTGACACTATTTTCTGATATTAAGTCGCCGAGGTATCGAAGTTCTTTTTGAAAGTGACAAAAAATCTCAGGACATAATTAACGGCTGGCCTCTCGGGGCTTAACAAATACCTCTTAGACGTTCTTTAATGTTTTTCCTAGTATAATACCGTCATCAAGATAAATTAGGCATGTTTTCCAATTTATCCATAGAACACAATTGCCATAAGCCTTTCATAGTTAGCTGGAATCCAAAGGAACTGTAAACTGCCGAAGTTCTGTTGCAGTCGACAGCGCATTATTTTTTTGTATGCATTTTTACCTGCCAGTGTCCACATTTCGGATCCCGCTTTGAATACGTTGTCACAATCAACGTATAGCGTATCCAGGGAACAATGTCAATTCTTGGCATAAGATGTCTTTATTTGTAATAACATTTAGTCGCCGATTTTCACACAGAATTCACACAGATGCCCACACAGAATCTGATAGGTGCGTCCTTTCTTTTTATGGCAATTCTTTAAGGTATTATCTAAGCCTTGTCTCCAGTGTTAATTCGATGTTGCACTATTGCCAGGCCATTATCGTGCAAGGAAATTACATCTTGATTCTCTTTAATAAGACGTCGCAGTTTAATACTGTGGTCTATGGTCAGATTGGCAGAAGATTCTTCAAAAGTTGTTCAGAACTTACAGGTAAAGGTCTGTACATGGCAAATTCCATCAACATTCCATTCCATGTTCATGACTGCTACTTCTTCAGCATAAGCCAATATTTTATCTTTGTTTCAGGTGTGCATCCCATCCTTTTAAGTTTACCTTTAGAACCAAAACAGTAGAGTGCTTCTGGGTGGATTCCGCCTTTGATAAAAGATTTTCTTAACCATATACTTTACAGTTTTTTATGTGCTCAATCCAAAAAGATTTTTTTTTGTTTCATTAACCAACACCTCTGAATTAGCTGGTATGGTAATATGCTTGGATAACTTAAGGACTGACATTTCTATTATCTAGATGTTGCATGAGGAACTTTCCACTTTAGTTCGTCAATGTGCGGTTATACAGGGTATCTGCGAAAAGTTGGGAAATTTCGAAACTGACGATACTACATACCAAAATATGTGAATTGACCCAAACATACCTTAGTCCAAAAGTTCATAAGTCAAAATTACAACGCTCTGTTACTTTTTATTGCCAAACTTCTAGAGGCCGCCAATTACAGCACTATTTCGTCAACTAACTTATAAGTTTTGTGTGCTGCCCTGTATACTGTAACTGGCCGAAAAATCTTATTTGCTCGGTTTCCGCAACAAAAATGGTTTTTATTTTTAAAATTATAGTTCTCTATCACATGTACATTATGAAGATAACTTTCCATATACAGGAGGCATCACAACAGTAATACCACAGATTTATTGCGTTAGTTAGTTAAATCTGGTATTACAGACCAAAGTTACATTTTTTTTAATGGAATGGTATATTTTTTATGCATTTTACGATTTAGGATAGTTTAAAAGGGTACTTTTAAATTTAAGCATTGTTTTTCTCTGATGAATCGACATAATTGCAGATATTGGTTAGATAAAAGTCTGCACTGGATGTGTGAAACACATACTTAGTATTCTGAAAAGGTAAATGTTTGAGCAGGTATAATTGGTAACAGGATAATAGGTTCATTTTTTATTGAGGATAATTTAAATCCCACCCGATAGCTGGATTTGCTGTCAAATCAGATTTTTCAGACATTTTTTTCATTTTGGAGTTATGAAGTGGCGGTTCTTGGTTTTTTAATATGGGGGTGCATATAAGTAAATGGAAATATAAATATAAAATATAATAAAGGATCAAAAAACGCGAAAAAACGGCGGCGTAGGCGATCTTCCGGAGGCTAAAAAAACTGAACATTCCGCGCCCAAATTATAGACTCAAAGTCATGAAAAAAACAATCGTATCCTTAAAAAATTATAACTTTGCACCGAGTAGAATACATATTATGTTTGAACCCTGCCATTATCAAGCGGTGACTCACATTCAGTTCGGGTGAAACCGAATCTAGAAAAAAGAAAGTATTTAAAATATATTTTTTTATTTTCTTAGGCAGCAAATACTTTGATCACTTTATTATCAAAATCTAAAATATTCTGTACAAGTTTTTTTTTCTGTTGAAAGCATGGCGAGAATATTAAGTCTATCCTGAGCCATCGTACTTCTTAAAAGACACTGAATTCTTTTTAGAGTTAAAAAATCAAAATGTCGCAGTATTCTTTTAAAATAAGTCTATTAGGTTTAGGCAATTCAATACGTTATTGTTTATGCCAGCTCTGCTACCTTTCGCAGTTGTGGCCTGGAGTGACCCAGTATGTTCTTACCCTTCCTGAAGGGCGGGCTGCCCAAGAGTGGTTCGGAGTGCCAGCGTTCACAGTTATTTCTAGTAGCTTTTATGCCCAAGTTTCAACCAGTGCCTGATATCCCTTTTTTCGGGTTTTATTTTTTACACATTTTGCTGGCTTCTTTCATTATAAGTTGTATAACCCTACAATACGATGGTTGGCCATTTTCTGAGATAGGATTATCTCTAGCCTGTTTTGCTCTTTAGCTAGGTTCGCGAGATTCTCCCAGCAGTATTGTACGGTCTTTAACCTAGTCTCGAAGATTCGTATTATGTTTGCCTGTAAGTTTGTTGCTTCCAGGCTCACGCTTAGCGTGAGTTGCCTGCCCTGTTTTCCAGGCTCTAGTACGCCCACTGCTACTTCGATCTTCGATCGTATGGACGCAGTGCACAGTACTAAGAAGCCACCTTGCCTAAGTCGGGTAACTTCTGTTCCCAGTGGTCTTTTTCCCTCCTTAATTATCAAAAGTTGTCTGACTCTGTAATCTTGGTTTTACCCGTTCTTAGTGCCATACGCCTAAGGTCCTGTATATTGACGAATAGGGCATTGTGTCCAATTTTCGTTACGATCATTGCCCATTCGACAGTAGCCTTTTTGCTCCTGATATTGCTTCAGCCCTTATTACTAAATGTAATGGGCTTAGCTCTGTTAGGTTTTCCAGGGCAGCAGTCGGTGTCGTTGATATCGCTTCTGCTATATCCAGACACGCTGTTCTGTGTGTTCTATTGAGTATTTGAATAACAGTCCTCTTTTCTGCCACATGCCATATTAGTGCTACGTATGTAATGATGGATCTCACCATTGTTGTAGTGTATACCCCAGTGTATCATTTTTGGTGAGAGTCCCCATGATGTGCCGAACATTCTGTTATAGTACATTAGAGTTTCCATGTACATGTCTTGTAGCTGAGTTGTTTATCCAGGGTCACCACTAGATCTTTGACCTCATCTTCGAGTCTCGGGTATTCACCAAAGAGTACTCTAAGTTTCTTATGGGCTTTAGTTTCCTCCTTTGGGTGAAGGCGACTAGGGTGATTTTTGCGGGGTTTACCCTTAGATGTTCAGATTTGTCTATATTGTTTTCACTTCCCAATTCTCTTTGCTGTGTTGAAGAGTTTTCTTTTTATCCGCCTATGCTCACTCAGTTCTTGGTTCTACCAGGAAGTGTTCCCTGACGTGGTTTGCTTAGGGGACATGATTTCTCGAATGGGTCTCTGATAGCCTGTGTATCTGGCTCTGTCAGCACTGAGCTCGAGGTAATTTTTAGCCTCCGTTGAACAGTTTCCAGATTGCATCCTAGTGTCTTTTGCACCAGTGCTCGAAAATATTGAGAGCTCTTTGCATGTTCATTGTTAGCTTGTTGAAATAATAAAAAAAATTTGATTTCGAATTTCTTAATAATCATAATTAAGAAATATTTCCACTTTTGAAGTTATATGATAAATGATGAAGAGCTTCTAAAAGGAAATAAAAATCACCTGAATTTAAATTACATATAAGTCCATTTGACGATGACAATATTTTACCATGTTTACTCTCTTAGATATTTTCTTTCCAAACATTCAACATACTACCGTTGATTTTCTTTGTAAATGGGCCGTAGGACGACCTAATTTATTAATTTTAACTTTTTCTTCAAAGGACGGTGTCCTATTTTCGAAAATATATTTAATTTTGAAGGACTTTGTGCCCGCAGCATATGCATGACGCTGCCCGTTGGCATGGCAACCACAGATCTACTCGCCGATCTATTGGACGACGTACTTTGCGTGACGTCACATCGGGTGCATTCGATTCGAGATCCTGTGGAAGTAAAGTTAAGCTACCACCAGTGTCCACTCATTATTTTACTTTTGTGGAAATACTTAAAATTGGTTTGTCTATCATTCTTTATTTATTTGCGTTGCAAGGGGGATTCGAAATAACTAGCGTTAAAGGCTGGTTATTGGGGATGATGGTCATCATGTGTACTTTCCTTGAGTTTGGTCTTTTGAATGGGTAGAAGTAGTGATGGCTACCCAATACTGGAACTGATCTCGCGGAACTGATCTTTATAGTTGGAGCCGTGGAACAACCGATCCACTAGAAAACATGAGTCCAAGTTCGAGTCTGGATCCGATCGATCCTTGGACTCTCATTAGAATTCTGGACTTGCGCAGTAGATTTTTAATGACATATTTGATGTATGTTGACTATTTATGATTTTTGTGTTTTCTGATAAGTAGTGCTTATTTTATTTAATTTTTAAATTTAAAACCAATAATAGTTTCTGTTTCGAATAATAATTGCTTGCCCTACTGTTTTTTATTAGTTTTATGGATAGTTTGAAGTCTGATCATTTTAAGTTCCAGTGATGAGGGACTTGGAGAACCTCTTAGAAGTTACCGAAGTTCCCAAAAAAATGTTAGATATTTAAAAAACATTGTCCCACAATTTGATGATAACCTGGATTTTCAACATTTTCGAATGGGCTCAGCACTGACTGATGAACTGGCAAATCGATTTGCTGCATCCCCATGGAGCAGACTCAGAAAAAATAACTCCATTAAAATTCATTACAGTATCTCTGAGCCATTTCTCTGCTTTAAATCTTTACTGTTTAAAGAAAAAAAAACTCCTTCCTAAACAAAACAATCGAAAAAAATAACCTATACTACACAAAACACAAATTTAAGCTGTACCATGAATTCGTTCGAATGGTTATGAATCACGCATGCGCATATGCGATCCGGGATGCGTTCAGAACTGTCACCGCGAACAAAGCTATTATTAATACGGTCTAGCGAAACCAAACGGAACGATGGAACGTGACGTCCGCGGTGTTTAGGTTATTATTGTAATCTGAGTCCGGGTGGTACATGTTATACGCGTGTATGAACAATCAAAATGATACACGGATGGACCGGAGTCGTTTTTTTTTTGCCTTATTTTAGATATTTTATTTCATTTTAGTGTTTGTTTTTTATTATAATTATATTAAGCACATACTAAATACTTAAAGAAATAGTATTTATTCTAATAAAATTAATTTAATTTCATTTTAATAAAAAGGCAGTAAAAACTGAAAGAAGTATTGAGTATTGTCTTCTCTCGTCCAGCGAGGATTTTCCCTGGACCAATAGCGGCAATTTTGACGATTGGCATGACCGTGAAGAGTAAAGGTGCACTCATCAGAAAACATAACATGTTCTAATTGGATCAAATTGCTGTCTAATATTGAAATCATTTGTTTGCAAAAATACATTCTCCTATCAAAATCGTCTTCCGCGAGCTCCTGGGTGGGTATAATTTTATAGGGATGCATTTTGTTTTCTTTTAATATTCTAATTACTGATGAATAGCTAATATCGAGTACTGGGGCTGCTTTCCGAGTAGATGTATGTGGGTGTTCCTCAAACTCGAGCAATAACACCCAATTTGGTATCCTCACTTATTGCCTAGCATGGCCCAGCTCGTGGAATTTCTTTTCTATTTGACTAATTGTCCCTTGGGTTAAAGGCGGCAAATTTGGAAATTTTTCGTGAAATAAGCGAGCTACTTCCATTTGCGTCCGTGTATTATCTCCATAGCCAATCATCTGTAGAATTGTTATTTTGTGCATTTCTGTTAAATGAACCATTTTTCTGGCTTGTAATTTTTATTTCTGGGACTACTTGAAATCACTTGTGTATAAAAATAAAATAAATAACCGTCAGGAATTGTGGCAAAAGATTGTGGAAGGAGTCAATACCATCAGGGCCCAAAAAGAATCATTGTTTGGAGCAAAATTTAAATAAAAAAATTAGACAATGTGTCCTAGTGGATGGTGAACATTTTGAACAATTATTATAATCAACAGCCTTTTCTAATTTTATCGTTGTTAATAAAATTTTAGATTAAGTGTTCGTACGCAACCTAATAAAAAATGCGTTTATTTCGAAAACAGTCTACTTTTTGGAGATCAAAGAAGTATACCTTTTTTTACTAGAATTAAATGCTTTTTTATTATTTTCACTCGCAAATGTACGTACAGGAAGGTCAAAAAAGTTATGACCTTTTTAATCACTCAATGTGGCGCCATCTAGTGGCAATGGCAAAATAGATATCATATTCGTGTTCTTCATCCCAAATAATAATAGTACGCCAAATTTTAGGTTAATCTGTCCAGTGGATTCCAAAATATTTCAATAAATGTTTCGTAAAAAATTAGTTTTAACACCCTGTAGAACGAAAACCAATAACATTTTGCTAAGCGATATTGAGCTCAAATGGTTTATTTTCTTGTCAGGTATCCTACATTAACCTATGTCCAATTAATTACGGGACACCCTGTATAATAGGGTTCAGTTCGGACTCGAACTTGGAACTGATCCATGAAACAGGTATTTGTTTGTACTGGATCGGTCCGGAAATGATGTAAAATTTGTTGGATCATCCAACCCTAGGTAGAAGCTTGCTGTTAGAAGCGTGAAAGGTATTTACATCTGGGGTAGGAAGTATAAACAGGCTGTCGTCCTCTTCAATATTTTTTCGAAAATTTCATGAGGCATATTCTCTGAATAATTAGATGCACTATTCGCAGTTGAATTTTACCTAAAAAAATAGACAAATATTAGGTTGGCACTTTTCCGAAAGTTTAAAATTATTTTTATTTTTATGTTAAAGATGAAATGTTAAGAGTTAAATAAGTTTATCGGTACGTAAAAATACCGACATACTAATTTTAATAAATATAATTTGAATATTTCAAATTTGGCACATTTTTACTCATGTTCTTTTTGATTTTTAGGGCAGATGTAGAGTGGGTCATGAAAAACGACGCAACTACGATTCGGACAAATACTGCTTTACATAGACATTTTTTTCAAGCCGCAGCCCATTTAGTTTTAAAGCATAAGAGCTCAAAGCTAGTTGATACTATAGACCAGAAAAATCATTTTGAAAATCTTACGAGTATCTCTTCTGTCATTTATGCACATGTTATTCAAAGGTATGTTATTCAAGTATTATTAAAAAGCATTTAGTGCATAAATAAATATGTAAAGAATGTTTCAGAAATAGGCGCCAGGCAATACCTACAAAATAATAAAAGGTATTAGGTATACATGAAAGTTAACCTTATCTATCACGTAAAAGTTTAATTTACAACATTAAAAATATCACCCGCTTCGTGGGTTTTCTGTATGGTCAGTTGTGTCAGTTATAATTTTTCAATTGACATAATACATACGGCGCAGTTATTATTTGTTATTTAAATAAATTTGCTAATATTTAAAATGTTTACCAATGAAGAAAAAATTGATATGCCGTACGCTATATTCCCTCGCATACGTACTTTCATTAGACAAGAAGGTGGTCGTATCGAAGATGTTATGTTGAAATATTTTGTAAACTTCATATTTTTTCTGTTTGTTTACCATTTGTATGTACCTATGTTATGTTAGGTAAATGTTAAATAAAATATGTCGTATTAAGATACTGAAAAAAATATTGCATTGAAAAATTTGTTCTTTTATTTAAATAGTAATATGACATTTGACAAAATATGCCGTGTTATATCAGTTGAAAAAAATAGGCAAGCGTGTCATTACAATGCTTCATACGCAACCTAATAAAAAATGCGTTTATTTCGAAAACGGTCTACTTTTTGGAGATCAAAGAAGTATACCTTTTTTGACTAGAATTAAATGCTTTTTTATTATTTTCACTCGCAAATGTACGTACAGGGAGGTCAATAAAAGCGAACCCATGTAAATTTAACGGGGGTCAATTATTGGCTTCCCTGTACATTTTATAGAAAAAATGTAAGATAACTTTTTGAAGAGACCAATCTGGCAAATCCTTGTGCAAATTCTCAAAAAATTTTAATAAGCGAATCTTGAATTATTCAATTAAATGTAATTGCAAAATTAGCAAATTTTAGGTTCAGGTAAAACCAAACGGGCACCAGTAAAATGAATATTGTCACTGACGTGAGAAAAAGTGTCAATAAATCAGTGACAGTCGATATTTGAAAACAAGTATGAATTATTCAATCGACAAAGAAATAGCCATAATTAAGTGGCATTATGCCGGAAACAGTTTTAGAGCAGTATCTGAAATGTTTCAGTTTATTTCTCCACCAAATGGACGGAATGGGCTTCCGTCCATTTTAACTATTAAACGTATTATCAATAAGTTCGAGTCTAAAGGAGAGAACAGAGATCTTAATATTCTACTGAATGTGGAGGAAAACAAGATGGTTAGTACGAGGGTTCTTGGGCAAGAGGTAAATAAACATCATACAACGGTATTGCGCACTTTAAAAAAACCGAAATATTATTCGTATAAATTCGAAAAACATCAAGAGTTCAGCAGGAAGGAGATGAAGAGCGAAGAATGGCATTTTGTTTTGAAATAATGAAAAGAGCAAATAATAATAGGAATTTTTTAAGAAATATTTGTTTTACCGATGAATATACATTTACCCTCAACAATGAACCAAATGTTCAGAATTGCAGGTATTGGAGCCAAGAAAATGAACATCGCTTTGTTCATACTCGGACACAATATCCCCAAACAACAAATGTATTCGTGGGAATTATCGGACACCAAATCATTGGACTGTTTTTTGTGGACTATAACATAACAGCTGAAACCTATTTGAACTTATTTCAAAATCAAATTGGACCCGCCTTGGAAGAAATTGTTCGGGAAGATCAAATGATCTGGTAACAAATGGATGGTTGTCCGGCCCATAATGCCCGTATGGTTAGAGAGTGCTTGGAAAATGTTTTTAACGGCAATATTTTTGGTCCACGGTACCGGATACTTTGGGCAACCAGGTCACCTGATCTTTCACCGAATGACTTCTTTTTGTGGGGTCATTTAAAAAGTGTCATTTATAAAAGTGTAAAATTTGAGAATCTAAACCAGTCACAAAACGCTATTTCGTTAGAATGTAATAAAATTTCCCAATATCAACTTAGTAACGTTAGAAATGAATTTTATGATCGGTTATGATATTGTTTAGCTGTTAATGAGGGGTTGTTTGAACATTTGATTAATTGATATTTTTATGTAATTCTCTATTATTTTAAAAAAAGTTATTGTATTTTATTTTATTTTATTTTTCCACACTTAGTAAAATATTAAGAGTTCTGTTCTCTTTTTTTCCGAATTGAAAATATTTCATATACTGCTATTGGTTTAATTAAATTCTAAGTATGATAAAATTATTTTTTATAATAATTTTATCATATAATAATAATTGTTATTGGTTTAACTTTATCGTTATATTAAATAAAAGTTTAGATAAAAAATTAATGTTAACGTGTCTTACTTTGAATATATGGTTGTGAGATTGATGAAACAAAAAAAAAACATTTCTTATATTCGGCTGTACGTCAGATTTGACAAAGCCTTATAACAAATTGTTTGCTGGTGGCTGGTATCTGCTTTTACCTAAACCGAAAATTTGGGAATTTTGCAATTACATTTAATTGAATAGTTGAAGATTTGCTTATTAAAATTTTTTGAAACTTTGCACGAGGGTTTGCCAGATTGGTCTCTTCAAAAAGTTATCTTACATTTTTCCTGTAAAATGTACAGGAAAGCCAATAATTGACCCCCTTAAAATTTACATGTTCCGCTCGGCGACGCACCACCCGGTTTGTTATTTTACAACCAACAAAAACATTTATCAAGTCACGCAAAACTCATAGTTAGATTTAATGATACATATTTTTTACACAGTTTTTTTTTAATTATTAGAAAAATTGTCAAAAAAATAAAATTGAGTAAAAATGCAAATAACTTCGAAAAAATAGTGGGTGGTTTGTTGTAACACGGGTATAAAATTATGTCGCGGCCGTCCTGCAATAGAATATTGTTATACTTGCCTTTGGGTCTTATCGAAATCAAATATAAGTGAGGTTAACTACATATTCATAATTTTGCACCCACATTTTTTTACGTCCAAAAATGCTTATCCATCTCTTCAGAACCGGATTCGTCATTGGCATGAATTATAATCAGATTAATTCGCGGCATCTATTATACCTTAATTAAATTATTGTATTTAAGACTTATTTAACTTATATTAAAGTAAATATAACGAAAGGTTTCGTTAAAAATTTAAGTTCAAATATTTTTTAAATATGTGAATAAGTCTATTTTCTTCTTCTTTTAAATATTTAAGCGTATGAGATAGTATTTTCTAAATTGATATTTACAAGTGACATAATAACCATAAGACCATAATACCAATAAGTGACTCATTAATTTTAGTGTCAAAAATTCAATTTATTCTTGAATTTTTATCTTAAAAACGGTACTGTATTTTTTTATTAAGCATATATTAACGATATCTTTATTGTATTTAAAAATTATAATTTAGGTTTAAAAAATATTCATGTCAAAAATGACACTTGTTAAGAAATTGATACTCTCTTAAAATTTGATGGGGAAAGCGATCATAAACTAACACATTATAAACTGCCTAAAAATATTTACCACAACTATTCAATTCATCATCACTAGTATCAAAAGGCCGCCAAAATGACATTTTTATCGTTCAAAAGTTAAGACGAAAGTAAATAAAACAAACCATCAACAGTATATAACAAATAGAATAACAACAATAACTACAGTATAATATTAACTCGAAATCGATTTTAGAGTGAGCCAAGTCTGCACCATGCTAATTATAACACACTGACAAAATTCAAAATTGTTATAATTGTTACCATATACAGACCTATATCTTAAGAAATGGTTGATTCTTCGAAACATTAATAAAACGTACAAAAGCCCCAACAAGAAATATAAATTAAAATATTTTTTATACACCTTTTCAAATTGCACATTTTTAAACTCAAAAATGCGCAATTTTGCCCTAAATTTAACCATCTTCGTATCTCTTATTCCCGCGATCCCAATGGTGAGCTAGGAATTTGTAACACGTCGTATAATATAATATCATATCTAGTAAAAAATTACGTTTATAAATCATAGAACGCAATACAAGTTAATGTTTCACTTATATTCGTTTATTTGAAAAAAAAAAATTAAAATAACAATAATAAAACGTATAAAATAATTGCATGTCCTATTTTTGACTGCGTGACTCTGGCTAATATCCCCGGCCCGTTCACAATTCAATCCCAGCGGCATCGAAAGAATCTCGTATCTTCGTCTGTTTCACGTTATCCGCGCCGACCTTGCCTTTCTTTATCTGACAAATATTGATTGTTGAACGGGCCGGGGTGCCGTGGAAAGACTCGAATCGACCGTAAATATATATGGAGATCGATCATTAAATATCGTAATATATTTTGCAATTTATTTTAATGCGTATATGTAGTATGTTGATTGTATTTTGTACATACTCAATTTTGGAGCTTGACCAAGTAACTTCACCTAAACTATATAAGTTTGTAAGTTCTATTTTATTTTTAATAAAAGACGATTATTATTATTAATAATAATACAGTATTCAGTTATTGAAGAATCATATGATTTACATTCAATTAAGATAAGTAATTATAAAAAATTACTTCCCTTGCTCATCTTCTATTTTTCAGGTCTCCAACTGTTTATTTCTGTGTTCATTATATGAACATTCAGTACCATCTTATTTGCAAATGTGGCTGAAAAGGCGTACCTATATTGTCAAATAACAAGTAAATTCATTTATGAAACGTTTCTTCAATTGAAAATTCCAGTAAGACGTTCCAATAAGTAGTTAATCTCATAAAAATCTCATAAACTAAATTTGAATGAATTTGGCGACCTCTAACTTGGACACTGTAATTTTTACAGCGGTGCTGTTAAATTGAATTGTACAAAATATGACTATCCTCAAGTTTTGTTCTATGAAAATTATTGTAGGACGTTCGGTTTTGCTTCAAATATTAATACAAAAATTTTTGAATGTACATAAAAAAGCGTAAAAGAGGTAATGTTTGTTATTACGATTCAGAATATCACAATCCAAAGGTAAGGTGTAGTCGGTTATCGATTGCATGCTAGTTCAATAAACACTTAAAAACGTTTAGGACATGAATGCGATATATCTAGTGAACAATGTATGGTACAAAAATCAGTTATACCTCAATTTAGTAGGTTTTTTGTACTTTTTCATTTTTAAAAAACTTGCGACAGTAAAAAATAATTTATTGTTCCCTGAAACAAAAACCGCAAACACAAGTGAACAAAAACCGCAAAAAAACTGCGTTTTGGCGCCCTCTATTGCTATTCCCGTAGGTTTTATAGCTTTGTTACATGAGATCAAAATTGTAGAGAATTTAATTCTCTCTAATTAACCCTTTCACTGCTAAGTTAGCTTTTAACGCCGTGCCGGCCGTGCGGCACTTTCTAGCCCGAAACGCATATCTACGTCCGGAGCAGCGTATGGCTAATTTAAATTAGTATTTTTTTTAATTTATTTATATATTATATTTATTTTACCAGCTTGTAGAACTCGCCAAAAGAAGTTGAGTTACTCTCACTGAAATACTCAACTTTGAAAACACCCTGGTATAAGTTAAAAATTTGTAAAACATCTTTTTAATTTTTTTTTGCTAGGGAATAAAAAAAACATATTCCATGCAAAAAATTTATAATAACAAAAACTCAAATTTATAAACAAAATAAACAACTAAACAAAAAATATACATTCTGGGAGGTTAGAAAAACCATCAAATAAAACAAAATAAAAAAACTTTATAAATTCCTACGATATTTTACAAAAGTCAGTAATATTTGCAGGAATGGTATCTTTCGAAACAAATCAAAAGGCAAAGCGGCACATCGCATAGTGCACACATGTAACGCGTATCGCTTCTTTTTCCATGTTTTGAACACACAATGCATTTTCTTTGTGCAAATTTTTTGGCAGCGGTTGCGGGAATCATGGAAACAAAATGACGCTCAGTTAGTCGTAAAGGGTTATCTCCATCTGCTGACCTTCTTCCACTTCTGCTGTGCTGCTGTGGAAGATGATGTGCTTCTAAAATCTGCTTTATGAGCTGCCCTTGAAAATCTAGCAGAGAAATGTTTTTACCGGTTACCATTTTGTAAACAGCATGTGAGTTCAATAAACTTAAGTCCAGTAAATGAAAAAAAAGTTTTTTGTACCACTTTACAGTTTTACGTACGCATTCTACCGAACTTAGTAACATATCGCTGCTATCTACCGCTCCCATATTTTCATTGTAGTTTAGTACACATACTGGTTTCCTTATTTCTTCTTTTGTGGTTCTGTTTACTTTTCCAGAATCCTTCATGTCACTGTTGTGAAAAGTCGAAAGCATTCGAACTTCTCGTTTGTCCTTCCACTTTAGAGCTAAAAGCCGATCCGTCGACATATATTCAATTTCTCCTGACTTTAGGTTTTTAGACAGATTCGGTAAAGTTCTCCTATTTTTCCTGACGGTTCCACATGCGTTTGTCTTATTTTTATGTAAATAGGTAAACAATGCGGGACTTGTATACCAGTTGTCTACGTACAACGAATGACCTTTGCTCAAATATCGCTCAAGAAAAGTTAGAACAATATTACCAGATATTCCAATATCCTTGTCAAGATATTCATTTTTTTTTTATTTCTTTTGCAGCTCCGACATAAATAATAAAGTCTAAAACGTACCCCGTTTCACAGTCACATAGAAGAAAAAATTTTATTCCAAACCGATGTCGTTTGGAAGGTATGTATTGCTTGAAAAATACCCGTCCCTTGAACAGCAGCAAGCTTTCGTCTATGCATAAGCTTTGAAACGGATATAAGGTTTTAGTAAAAACATCCCTCAAATGGTCAATGATGTATCTTAGTTTCCATAAAACGTCATTCTCCGGTTTTTTGTTATTATCTGTAAAATGTAACATTCGAAGAAGCAAAAGGAATCTATCCCTGGGCATTATTTGCGAAAAAATAGGAGTGGCTAAAAGTTTGTTATTCGTCCAATAACTATTTATTGAATTTTTTTTCACTTGCGACATAAGAAAATTTGTTGCTATAAAGCAGTAAATTTCGCTGGAATCGGTATTTTTCCAACGATTTACCCTCGAACTTTTGGATAACTCTGTATTTTCTGTAACGAATATGGAGTAAAGGTTTGTTTGATCCGCGACGTATTGGGTTACATTTTCATCAAAAAATATTTTGAAACAATCCAGTGCCGTACTAGACATGTCTAACTGGGGAATCTGACAGCCAGGCGTACTGTTATCAAAATTATGTACTACAGGAGACAGATCAGATGATTTCCAAATGTAATCTGATTTAAATTTTTTAGTGGGTACAACCAGATCTTCTTCTTCCGACTCGGAATCAGATGAGGATATAATACTCGGTAAATTATCTTCTTCCACGTAATTTTGCTTACTTGAAGTACTTGGACCAGCAGTAGGTTCACTGTCGTCTAACCAGCCATAATCGCCTGAATTGCTGACGACATCATCATCTTCACTTTCGCTGTTAGCAGAATTTGATACAACTCATCGTCCGTATAAAATTTTGGTTTAAATGGCATTTTGAAACAGCAAAACAATAACCTCTCTTCAATAATTCAATCAGCATACTAAACAAACAAGATCGAGACGGTTCGCACAAGTTGAAAAGTAACCCCACCCCCCACTAAAATATTTCGGCGCGTGGATGGCTCTAGGTGGTTCCAATGCGTCTTTAAATATCACCATTTTTAATCGTGTTTATACGGCCAGAACAGCTTGTCGTTAAATAATTTCTTTGACGCAACCGTTTATATACGTCAGGAGCAATTTTATGCATACCGTATATATATGGTATTATATTCAAATGCCAAAATTGGCGGTACTAACAATAGAATATTAAAGAAATAATTTCGTCCGCGTCGTTACCTCTGCTCCACAGCAGTTTCTTGAAAGGATTGGCAAAGGAGCCTTAAATATAAGACTTATATATAACTAAAGAAAACGTTAAAATTAAATTTTAGTCGTAAATTATATAAAATTTTAATCGCTATATGGGTTTTAATTTTTTTTCCAGGTTGAGCGACTACATAGATTTTGACTGTACCGCAGCTGTTTTAGCCGTAGAGTGTTTTCATTCAATTATTCTACTCATTATTGGGCAGTATAAGCATAATGTAAAGCTTTTTCTTAGTAAAGTTGGTATGTTCTCAATTTAGATTATTATGGTTTTTTTAAATGAAGTTAAAAAAAAATTCTTCATGAATTTACCTTTTTTTTTGGATTTACATATTTTTTTCATAAAACAAAAAAGTCGACAATATTTTTACCAATAAATGAATTTGAAAAAAATTACATCATTTATGTATTGTGTTGCAGGTGGTCAAGATAAACAAGAAAGCCTCATCGAACATCTAAAACCCATAATAGAACAAATGCAAAAATTATTCGAGACTGACGAAAATGAACTATCAGCAGATCCAGATGGAAAACGCCTTCCGTTAGCAATTTTAGGATGTATTGCCAGTTTAAGTTCTCTTTTGCCTTCTGAGAGTAATGCAGTGTCTTTACAGGTACAAATAATGTTAGAGAAAACAAGTTATTAGAATAAACCAAGCAAGTAAAAGTAGCAGTGTAATACCACAGTACACTATAACAACCAGTAGGTTATCTTGATGCTCCACGCGCCGAAATTTCGTTGACCCCCAACGCGCTTCATCCGAAATATTTCACCCGTCGCTCTTGCCTATGATCAGTGACGTCGTTAGCAGGGGAGAGATACGTTTGCCGTCTTTTATTTTTGTGTATGTTATTTGTTGCGAAAAACATTTATATTTGATTGCGTGAGTTTTATAATTTTGTTTTTGTATTCTTATTGAAAATGGAAAGACGTGACAAATTTAAAGGGAGAACTGTTTGTGCCTTACGAGAATGTAAAAATAAATCGTACAATTGTAATGAAAAGTTTCACAAATTTCCTAGAGATATAGAGAGGTAAGTATTGTTTTCTTTTAACATATTTTTTTATTTATATATAATTAAATAATATCTAATGCGTACGAAGTATCGTACACGTTATAAATTTAAACAGGTCCATCAATAATAATTGTATTTATTGTTGAATCAAGTATACCTAATAAATTTGTGTAAATATACGAGGTGACCATATAAAGAATGTCTAGTTTAAGATAATGTAAGTAGTTAAAAAAAAATCTTTTTCAGGGCTAAAGTGTGGCTTGAAGCTAGCAGGAGATTAGATTTAATGCCCAAAGTTGATGTTTTACACAGACTCAGTTATTGTATATGTAGTGCACATTTTGAGCCCGATATTGTCATGCAGAATCATAAACGGAAACTTCTTAAAAAGTCGGCAATTCCTACAATTTTTAAACAGACATCAGTTTCCAAAGGTAACGAGTTTTATTTATTATAATTAAAATTACGTTTTTCCATAATAAATTGTAATCTGTATCGTATGTGCATATAATATGGCAATCTTAATTTTAAGCAAAAAATAGGTTTTGATTTGTTTTTTCCAGGATCCTCATCTATCAGCTTTGCAACAACCTCATCAGAAATGCAATGTGTATAAAAAGAATTATAATGTATTAGTATAAAATCGGGCAAAGATTTTAGTTGTCTTTTTTATAGTTTAAAAAAAAACCAATGTTTTCGTAAAAGTAATTTAACGTTTTAAAATATTGTTTTGAGTCCATTGCCCTGATAGATTTGGTCAAATTAATTTATGTTTATTTTAGAGTCTCAAAGTTCGGTGATGCAATCTAGTGTTTCAATACCCACAAAATCTACTAGTTGTGTTGAGACGTGTCAAATGTTAACCAGTCATACACCACGAAAAGAAAAACTGAAGAAAACTTGCAAGGAATTACAAAATGAAATAGATGAATTAAGGAAACAAAATAGTGCATTAATTAGACAAAACGGCGAGCTAAAGAAAAAGCTGACGAATGTTTACGATTCAATAACTTTAGAAGAATTACAAAAAATTGTTTTAAAGTTTTGCTCATCGACTGAACTGGCCGAATTTATTAATGTACAACTAAGTCAAGCTTATCATCTACCTAAAGGTCGACGATATTCTAACGAGTTCAAAAATAGATGTTTATCGATATATTATTCTGGGCCTAAGGTTTATAGGGGTATATTAATGAAAATATTATGTTTGCCGGGACCGCAAACTTTAAGAAAATTATTGAACGGTTTGAAAATATCTTGCGGTTTGGAAAATGAAAGTGTATTTGAAACATGAAAAATTAAAGCAGAAACCCTTAGTTCTGAAGATAAATTTTGCGTTCTGTGTATCGATGAGATGAGTCAAATTTATTTTATAGTACCCTAGATAACATTGTTGGATTCGAGCACAATGGAATGAACCAAGTTTTTAAACCTGCGAAGGTTTCAACATCTATAATGGTTAGGGGCATCATTATTCTAATTGGAAACAACCTTTAGCATATTTTGTTTATAATACTACATGTCCAGGCAAGGCTTTATGTAAAGTGGTAAAAGATGCAGTCACAAAATTAAAAGAAATTGGACTAACTGTGATTGTTTTAGTATGTGACATGGGATCAAACAACATTAATTTAAAAAATATACTTAAAGTATCATCAGATAAACCCTATTTTTATATTAATGAGCAAAAAATTTTTTTTATGTTTGATATCCCTCATCTTCTAAAGGCATTAAGGAATATGCTGATAAAACATAACTTTTTTTGGAGGAAAAAAAATTTCATGGGACTATATTAAACAATTTTATAAAATAGATCAAATGTACCCTATTAGGTCAGCGCCAAAATTAACGCGGTTGCATATTTACCCGAGTTGTTTTGAAAAAATGAAAGTTCGGTTTGCCACGCAAATTTTTAGTTCGACTGTTTCTGCTGGTTTGCAATTGTATATTCGTTTCGGAGCATTACCTGTGGAAGCCTATGAAACAAGTCAATTTGTGGATAAAATGGACAAACTTTTTGATATTTTTAATTCAAAACAATGTACAAATGTGAAACCCTTTAACTTGGCATTTAAAGGTTCAGAATACCAAATTGAGTTTTTAAATAAAAGTCTCAATCTATTTAGAAATTTAAAAGTTGTTAATAAGGAAGGAGAAACTATTACTAACAAAGTAAAATTTATAAAAGGATTTTGTATAACAATTTCTTCATTATTACAATTATGGCCTGAGTTAAAGTTGTACAATTATAAATTTCTACTAACAAGAAGGTTAAACCAGGATTGCCTCGAAAATTTTTTTGGATTGGTCAGGCAGCAAAATGGAAATTGCCGAAATCCCACTGCAATACAATTCAAAATGTTTTGTGTAAACCTTCTAAATTCTGGTACAGGTAACTGCATGAATGACGAAGCAAATGTGCTACTTAAAGCTGTAGATCTTTTAAAAAAACACGATTCGTCCTTTGAAGATAGAAGTATGCTTCCAAAAAAACAGATTATTGACAATTCAATAACAATACCCACAGATTATCGAAAAAATGATTTATTAGAAAAACATTTTGTGAGATACTTTTGTGGGTATCTCATTAAAAAATGCTGCGAAGTTCATATATGTACAATTTGTGAAACTTATTCAAAGTCGTACCAAAATTTGGATGAATCTTCATTGTACTGCTATCTTAGAGCATATGAAAATAAGAACATGGATGATTTTGGAAACTTAACATGCCACATGAAGATTTTATTAATTATATATCATTATTAGAAATTATCTTTCAAAAGAATTTTGAAAAATTAGCGACACAAAATAATATTGTGGAAATGTTTATAGATATTGCTAAGCCAAAAATAAATTTTGTTCATCCATGTTCTAAATTTCCAAATTTGTACTTATTAAAACTTTTTTTTAGAGTACGTTTATATTATACACTTAAATTTGTTAATAAAACGTTTACAAAATCAAACAAATCAAAAATATTAATTTGGAAAAATCAATGAAACTTTTTAGTGTATATGACATTAAATTAAATAAAATTATTACACTGTACCCCATTGCATTTTATTTAAAAATACCTTGTTTATTTTCTTGTTTCTTTTTTCTATTTTTACCTTTTACCGGATATCCAACATAAGTACCCTGATGCTGATTAAAAAATTAAAAATCCGAATGATTCGGAAGATATTCGAAAAAATCCAAAACTGTGAATTTTTGTGTTTATTTTTTCTGCGCTTATTTCTTACCTGATTTTAAAATAATTAGCAATCCGATGTGATCCGAATTAAAATAAATATTAAAAAAGGTGTTTTTTTATATTTATTTTCCTTATTTCTGATGTTGACATATAGTATATCATCTAGGGTAAATACATAATAGAAGTAATATTAAGTGCAATTCTAAAAAATATAACTATTGCAGGCAAGTGTTTTTTTTATTTTATTTAATTTTGTCAAATATTATATATGCCTTTTAAATTAAATATTCTAAAATATATCTAATATTCATTGTAACAACTATTTTTTTTTAATTAAAAGTTTACCCACTATTATAGAACAAATAGTGGGTAAATTTATCCTGTGCTATTATTAAGAAATTTATTTTGCATGCTAATTTTTAATTTTCCTATTAACATGGCTTTCCATAATAATGTTTATATTAATTTTATTCTTATTTATAAACAATTTATAATAAGTAATAATATTGGTAAACAAAATTTGCCAGTTGCCGAAAAACCATAATCTAAAAAATTAATATTTAAATTTTATTATTGCACGATGCACGCCGCCCATGGTTTTACGTAAAATTACCGTCTATTTGCTATCGGTGCGGGCTTCAAGGTTTTTGAGACCGTCGTCGATTTATGAATGGAAACGGGGAGAGATAACCTACTGGTTGTTATAGTATACTGTGCATATAATATATACATAGTACTTTAATCGCTATTAAAAAAGTAAATTTTTATGGGTATACCTAAGTTTACATGGATTTTTATCGTTTTAATGTATTCTGTGGATAAACACACTGACAAAGTAGTAAATTTTTATTATCCTAACAGATGCGGAAACATACTTTCCACTAGAGTTAGGAGCGAGATTTTTTCTTCGAGCAAAAGCATAAAAAAGAACCTTTATATATTTTTTAAATTTTATTTTTTGTAAAAAAAAATTATTTATTATTAATATGAATGTTAAAATTATAATTTATTGCTCTTTGTAAGTTAATTACCGAATTCAGATGTTGCTGACAGACAAGATGTTCATTGGTGTTAATACTACATAAAAGAGTTTTCCACAAATCAATATTAGAGCCTTAAACGATCAATATTAGCCATTAATTCACAAGACCATAGAGATATTATTTCATTTATCGTTTTTTTCTCATAGGTCCTGAACCAAATGACATACTGACATGAAATTTAGAACATACGAGTCTTTTAAAAAGAAAAATAAAATTTCGTATACAGTTTTCGTGTTTTCGGTAGAGAGCGCTCGTTAGTTTTGACTTAATTGTAATATTTATGTAAAATTAGAATAGTTACTTAATAAAAAAATATATTAGAAATAATAATATCTTTTTTTTCTGACAAAGAAATTTCGTCCAGTTAGTTCTCAACTATTAGCTGCTTCGCCTCTTGAAAATGTGGAATTAGAGATCTAAAATTCAAGTGCGATACTCTCATTTTCTGGTTTTTATGTAGCCATAAGCGTGTGACAATAACAAATAGTATTTAATAGTAATTAGTAGATGATATAACAGGATATCTTATAATTTAGTACAATTTTAATAATAAGTATAAACTAATATTTAGGTTAGAACTATAGAACAGGTGACCCTCTGCAGGTGTAAATCACTTAACTATATTTCACTATTCTATGTTCCAAAAGTAACTACAACTGGTTTAAAAAATAAACGAATTATATCCAGCAATTCCTTACTTGAACACCTTATTGCTTTATTCAGCATTTAAGTATTTCTTTCTTTTTTCTCAATGTAATAAAAAAAAATTCAAAAGTTTATAAGCGTGAGAATACCATAATGTACAGGGTCTTTCCCCATATATTGACCGTCCTCTACAGGGATAAGGTAAGAAGTAAAGAAAAAAAGTTATACAAAACTTTTGGGGTTTACTTAGAATTTTTGAATTCGATGTCAAAAATTTTTTTTAGAAAAGTCAAATGTCGACAGGTGGTCAGTTTTTTCTTATGGAACACCCTGTATATGACTTCATAGTTAAAAAGAGAGGAATTTCGGTATTCAAATATATATGATTTATCTACTTTTAATTAAACCGTAAAATATCGGGCTCCAAACTAAAAAAAATAAATATTGAAGATCTTGGTAGGCGGCGCATTTTTATTGTTTGATATTTACTAGGAAACAAATAATTCTATTATAAATAACATTTGCCAAAATCATAGACAATTTAACATTAATATGATACAAAAAATTGAACAAGATTATATAAATAGTATTAATAATGGTGATGGTCATATAGAGCAGTTATAATTATTTGGATTTAATTTAAAGTTAAACAATTAATAAAATAATGTATTTTTGTCAAAAGAAAATACTAAATATCGCTTAATAAATAATAAATCTTAAGATTTTATTGTTTCTACTTAATTCATTTATCTTACAAAACGGCAAAATGATAATGTCTTCTGACTATCAGGTCATATATAAGGTGTTCCCACGAACTTAATAAATATACCTGGACTGCCAATTCAGTGAAAAGTAAATAACCACTACTAGGGAGCCGCCATTTTGCGTGATTGTGTCCTTTCGATGTTAGCCGCTCTGAAAAATTTTAGTTGTGCCAATTGTAGGAAAACAAAACAATTAAAGTTTTTGAGAGGTTATGTTTACAAAAACGAAATAGAAAGTTACTATTTAGTTAAGAATTTAAGATATTTGCGTTAGATCTGAGATTTTTAATATATTTCTTTACGAATTTCATGTATGAAAGAAAGTAATCCTCATCTAAAAAGAGACAAAGTTTCAATTAAGTTGAGATAGATGCAAGCACTTTAAAATATTTGTTTTATTATTCTGCTAAACTTGAATCTTATAATCCTAATACCATAAAATTGATGATCTTCATTTAACTTTTTGCTTGTGTTTATTTAACAAATTCAAAAAAACTTTTATTTTCTTTCTATTTTTACTTTAAAACTTTTCTTCTATGTCCACTATTTCCACCTTAATAGGTACAACCATCTATAAAAATCAAAATATAGATGATTTTATTAGGGTTTGTAATTAGCAAGGGTTTATATAGTAAAAATAAACAACTCTATATATTATTCTATGATAAACAGCACATACAGAGAATTCACCATAATTCGGTTTTGAGAAACAGTGGACCAAATACGTTTTAATAAGGTTGTCGATACATTATCTACGTATTAAATAAGGAAGAAGCTATATCGCCTTATGCAGATGATATACCCAAGCGTGTCATTTACAAATCGCTTGCCTAGAGTTACACAGTGGTAAGCGCCACTTTTTTGAAAAATGACATTTTCAGATTACTAAGTAGTATGTGCCCATTTCCAGCTATCCTTGGAATAATAAAGTTGTATGTGGTTGTTTTAGGGATTTGCAACAAACAATACATAAGTGTATATATTTAAATATTTAAAATAATAACGCAAAGTTGTATGTGTATTTAATTTTTTTGTGCTCCATACAGCTGTATTGTTTACTATATTATTTGAGCCCAGTAATCAGTTTTGTTGGAGAATAGATGTTTAGGTGATAAAAACGTTGTTGCATGCGTTAGAAGTATATAAATAGTGCTTCAAATATGTATAGTTCTTCTGATAGTGAGGATGATCTAAAAAAAGTATTATAAGAAAAGACGCCTATATCGACAATATTGGTATGTTTGATTTTTAGTTAGGGAAAAATTCAGGTCGCTT
Organism: Anthonomus grandis grandis; assembly: GCF_022605725.1. Taxonomy (NCBI): domain Eukaryota; kingdom Metazoa; phylum Arthropoda; class Insecta; order Coleoptera; family Curculionidae; genus Anthonomus; species Anthonomus grandis. The sequence goes on along the minus strand of NC_065562.1, from coordinate 3,183,205 downwards.
TGGAATAATGCAATTCTTAGAATGAAAGAGGGCACACAAAATGCTAAATTGGACTGTGAAGATTATGATTCTGATGTTGACCGAGAATATTTTCCCGATTAATCTGCAGAAACTAGCAGGTTTGTTATAAATATAAAAAATGGTTTTATATTTTTTGACTCGATTATGTATTTTTAGCTCAAAAGAGCAAGACATTTTGGAAGTTGCAGATCACGTTATCGCAGAAAACGGTGAAATCGAAGTGAAAAACAATAGTCGTAAAAGAACTAGAGATCAAAAATCTTGGAAATTGGAACTTGCAACATAAGAAAAAAAGCTCATAATGAAGGAAACGAATATATATGTACACGAAAAAAATTAGTACCTGCAAAATGAGAGAGAGACCAAAGACGAAGACCATGCGTGAGAAACCAAAAAAATTGTGTTCATGGATGTCAAAAATTTATTACTGAGGAGGAAAGAAATAAAATATGTCAAGAATACTACCTACTACGTGATAAAGAAACAAAAACATTTTTTTGATCTCCACTACCAAAAAATTTGCTGTACAAAGACATAGAAAAGGAAATAATGCACATAACAGTCGCAGAAAATACAGTTTTCGTTACTTTTTTGTTCCTCAGCAGAGAATTGAAGTGTACAAGCTATTTTACTTAGGACATTATATATAAGTCAAACGCCAATCTACAATGAACATTTGGGAAAACAAGTCGTATCGAATACACCTAAACAGAGTAAACAAGGAAGACACGTAAAACACAAAATTTACGACGATGACAAAAATCTGGTTAAAATGTTTTCCCAAAGTGAAATCGCACTACTACCGGGAGACTAGTAGTAAACAGTACCTGGACTCAAACTATATTTTTTGTAACGAATATAATCTTTTTTTTTCATAAGCCGAAAAAGGACAGATGACTTGTGTGAGGAAGTGAAGTTATTAGCAAATGAGAGTAGACTAACAACTGTAAAAAATGAAGTATTTGAGGCATACCACAGAAAAAACTGCCTGCAGAAATGAAAAAAGAATGACAGGGAAAATGAAAACACTGTTTTTTTTATGTTTTGACCTGCAAAATGTTTTGTCATGCCCTCGAGCCGAAATCAGTAATTTTCACAATCTCACAGCTATCCTTTCAACTACTAAGCAAGTGTATTGGGCTGTTTGCCATGAAATGTTTATGGGACGAACCAGTAATGATATTGCCAGTGCTGTGGTAACAATTTGGGAAAGGGTATTCATTGACAATCTACATATCACTAACCTAGTCTTTTGGAGTGATAGTTGCGTTTCCCAAAACAGGAACTCATTGGTGTCCTATGCTATAGCATTTTTTTTTAAAGAACACCCTAATTTGAGCTCAATGGGTTACAATGAAATATTCAAAACCTGGACATTCTTGTCCGAAAACTCGTTCAATACAACTATGCACAATCAAGAAAGTCAAGAAATTGACAACGTGCATAGTTGTATTGAACGAGTGCTTAAAAAAAGTGAATTTTTCTTTCCAGTATCTTTGCTACAACTTTTATTGAAAGTTAATCTCAAAAAACCTTAATGTGTAATTCAGATGAAAACTAAAGACCTGCGCAGGATTACTTAATTATAAGAATGTACCGTATTAAAATGTTCGCAAGTATTTTTTGATTTGGAATATAAGACTTCTTTTACTGGAAAGACTGGAAAATAAAGAACTTTGCAGAACTTGCAGATATAAAGAACTTTAAGTCTGCAAAAAAAATATCTGCTAATAAAGCAATGATGACCCATATGCCCGAAGTTGATAGACAATATTACACCACTATTTTGAAGTTGTAAATTTTACTTTGCTTATCGTGTTTGTAATAATTTCTCATATTAATTTTTGCTTTCTCATACTTATTTCTTAAGAACATTTACACATGTAAATGTTTTAGTTAGCTTAAATAAGTTGTATGTGTCAAGAATAAAGTTTATTAAGTCTTGTTTTGAGAAACAAAATTGTATGTTATCTTTTGAAAAGTCATATTTTTATATTCAATGAACTTTTTTTTCTCTACCAAATCTTTATATAATTGTGCTGGCTTAAGTACAAATTTTTCTAATTAATATTTTTAAACTATGTGAGTAGTTTACGCACAACCAAAATTTCAAACCTCTCTCCTGAAAAATTTGCCTAGTTGCACTTACAACTGTTTAACTCTAGGCAAGCGAAATCGCCAAAAACTAGGCCATTCGCTGTACTGTGAGTACGGCAATTGAAAATATTGAATTAGCAATTGAAATTGAAAATATAATTTAGAATCAATCATATCGAGTGATTGTGTCGAGTCCTGATTTTATGATCCAAATGATGGTTTAAAAACAATGTCAATGAAAAAAATTAATTTAGTTCGTGACAGATCCCACGTCAAACGTCAGCGTCATCAACTTCATTACCGTTATTTAATATATTTTTTATTGGTAACACTGAAAATGTTCAGAAGGACACACTATAAAAATAGCTGCCACCAGGAAGCGGTCATTTTTGGGTATCGTAGCCATATGCATTAGCAGTTCAGGTATATTTAGGAAGTTCGTGGGTGATCCATAAGAAAAAACTGACCACCTGTCAAAATTTGACATTTTTAAAAGAAAAAAAATATTTTGACATCGGATTTAAAAATTTTAAATAAAACACCAAAAGTTTTGTATACAATTTTTTACCCCTGTAAAGGGGGGGTCAATATATGGGGAAAGTCACGGTACAATATAATAATCAAGTTACTCCCCCTATTACGCAAAATTCAAAACATAACTTTTAAATATCATTTATGCTGTAAATGTAACCAGAAATAATTAGACAAAAAGATAACAAGATAAAAAAAATCAAAATTTTAGGTACCAATTCATTTATAATTTATAATTCGTCGCTGTTAAATTAGTATTAAACGTTTAAAAAAATAATAATCCATTTTAATTCATTCCTATTCAGGCATATATAGAGAAAAAAAAAGGAAAAACTTTTCCCTTCATTTATATTCTATACTAGATGTTTTCTTATAATTAATGTTTACTTATATGGACATATCATATTATAATATAAAAATTAACACCTACCAAAAAATATACAAAGCTTTGTAATTCCAAATAAAGATAAGCATGAAGAAAAACAATCAGTCTTCAATTAAATAATGGCACCTTATTAGCCAGGTGGATGTTTATTTTTATGTCCTTTCTAAATCTCGTTTATGATTTACCCTTATGATATCATTTCCCCTTTTAATAAATACAGTGACCGCCTAAAGTTCCGCATAAATTCGATACAAATTAGAGACATGATTTTTTAAGAAAACACTCGGACCCGTCGATTTTTATTTTAAGTTGCGCATTATTTCACATAAATTTTTATATACAGGGTGGAACAAAAAAAAGATATGACGTCATCGGTCATTTTTTTTAAATAGAATGCTATATTTTTTATTGCATTTATGAAATATAGGCGAAATTCCAAGCAAGTTTTGTATAACACACCTTATCTCAAAACTCAACTGTTTCAGAAATATTTACATTTAACCAACAAGAAAGCAAGTAAGTACGTCTATTTACAAATTAAGATAAGATGGAGAATAAAAGGTCATAAACTGTGAAAACTTATTAATGTATCAAGTGTTCAAACTGATCCCCATTTACTTCTTGGCAGAAAGCAAGACGGTTTACAAACTCATGTAAAACACTATCAATTATTTCGGGTGATATACGTCTAATTTCATATCTAATTCTATTTTTCAAATCTTCTACGTTGTTTGGCTTCTCAATATAAACTTTACTTTTCAGGTACCCCCATAGAAAATAGTCGCAAGAATTTATGTCTGGTGACCTGGCCGGCCACTCTATTGGCCCTCTTCGTCCTATCCATCTTCCTGGGAACACTGTTTGGTCTTGTTCGTCTGGGTATAGGGCAGCCAAAGCAGGGATAATATAAGATCTTCTTAAAGAAAATTCAAATAGCGTTGTCCTGTTAAGTTTTCTTCGAAGAAGTATGGCCCTATTACTTTATTTTCCACGATACCAGCCCAAACATTAATAGATTTACGGTACTGTGTATGAGCCTCAGTTGCCCAGTGTGGATTTGACACTAAACAGTACCGACAATTTTGCCGATTTACGACACCGTTTAAACAAAAAGTTGCTTCATCCGAAAACAAAACTTGTAACACAAACTGACGGTTATTATTGCAAATGTTCATCATTTGCTCGCAAAATTGGTTTCTTCGATCAGGATCGTCCTCATTTAATTCGTGTATTAGTCTAATTTTATAAGGGTGGTATTCATTTGCTTTTAAGATGCGTCTTACTGACGTTCCGGCTGTATTATCATCAACTGAAATTTGTGAAGTTGCATTGTTTGGATTTTCTTCGACGGAGAGCAAAACGTTTAATTTTGTTTCTTCAGAAATTTTTGGACTACCTGATCTTGGCAAATCCCTAACATGACCTGAAGTTATAAATTTGTGCTCTTTTCTACTAACTGTTGACTGAGAAATAGGATGGTTTGGGTATTTGGCATTAAACAGTTCACTTACTTCTTTTTGCGTGCGCACTCGATCCCCGTACCCTAGCGTCATCAAAATTTCAATTCGTTGGGTTTCCGTTAAATTAGCCATAATTTATTCTGATAAAAACTATTAATTTTCGAACTGACAGTGACATTCGAAAATGAAGATTCTTTACAAGTGCAATCATGGAAATAGAAATAATTGGCAGTGTTTATAACATTATTTTTATCATCGATTTTACCTTAATTTGTAAATAGACGTACTTATTTGTTTTCTTGTTATTTAAATGTAAATATTTCGGAAACAGTCGAGTTTTGAGATAAGGTGTGTTATACGAAACTTGCTTGGAATTTCGCCTATATTTCATAAATGCAATAAAAAATATAGCATTCCGTTTAAAAAAATGACCGATGACGTCATATCTTTTTTTTGTTCCACCCTGTATACAAAAATTTATGTGAAATAATGCGCAACTTAAAATAAAAATCGACAGGTCCGAGCGTTTTCTCAAAAAATCATGTCTCTAATTTTTATCGAATTTATGCAGAACTTTAGGCGGTCACTGTATACTTGTTATTACGATTGATCGTCTCAACGTCGTGCACATTTCAATTGAAAACTATCCTGGTTGTATTTCTTATAACGCTATCAACGTTTTAAAAAAAAAACTTTTCTCTTACAAACAGTGATACAAACAAAAACGATGCGATTACCAAGAATAATTATAAAATAATATAATAACTATGTCTATAATTAGCTACATATTGTATATCATATATATTTCTATTCTACTAAATTTTTATTTTCAGCTCTACGACTGGTTGAAGAAAATAGCCTACGAAGAAACAAGATCTGCAAAGCTTTCCGGCAATTTAATGAATTTATTGTTTGAAACTCATATTCGTTACAAGTCTGGATTAACACTTTTAGAACTTACATCAGAGAGTTTTAAGGATATTTTTGGAACTTATAAGGAAGATGTAAGTAATTTTGCAAGATCATTTTGCTACATAAATTTGTACATAAAACTATATATTCGTTTTTAGGTAAAACTTTGGTCATAGGTTTTTTTTCATCATCATTAAACATGATTGATTTCTCACACAATAGCTAAAAAACCCTAAATGATAGCAAAATATTGTATTACTTGTCAAGCTTTTCCTTCTGTGTAAAATGAGCGTATAATACTTCTGGATCTGATTGTTTTTATTTCATATTTGAAAATTATATTCCTTTTAACATGATAAAGCACACATGTGGGAAAATTCGGGGGAAAATGGGGTTATTAGGGAACAAACTAAAAACTATCGTATGTTTATATTATATCGTACTATAGTAGCGATAGTTTGGGCTTGTAAATACTGTAAGCCGTATTTATTCAGAAGAAAATTTACAATATATACTGAACATCGACCATTAGCATCATCAACTTGATTTTTCAAATAGAGCTCTGGATTTTTCTTTGTTTTTCTGTATAACTAAGACAGAGAGTTTCCAGAAGATATTTTTCTTAAAATTTTCTTTTTCTTTTTTTTCTTTAAATTTTTAATTAATAAAATTCAAATTAATAAAGTTCCAGCTTAGCGAAGTTTTAATAATTTAAAACTAGTTTTAATGACTTAATCTTATTTTATAGTCTGTAATTTAAAATATATTTAAAAAAAACGGATAAATTAAAAATTAAGAAAAAATTCAAATTTTAGCAAATTCATAAGGAACTTCTTAATAATATTGTTTTCAGTTACATATTATTGTTTTCGCCTATAATTGAAAATTAAATAAGCGTACATTCAGAAAAAGATACTCTTATATCTATAATAATGTGTTACATAGACGAATTTCTCTTCTAAAATCGTAAATCAATCAAAAATTAATCTATAAGGACCAATAAATAAAACCAAAAATTCGTATTTAGGTTGTAATTAGAAACATGAAGTTGATGATAGCTTACCAGAGACAAAGCGTTGATTTAGTTACAGTGGCTCCACCCTAATTTACCTTCTGTAATGCTAAAAAGGATGTCGGTATAGGAAAATAGCTGTGATAAAATGAAAGAGATATATAGCATACATTTTTGAGTTTAGTTACACGTCTAGTTGTTTGTCTCTGACTCTATATCTCACCAACTCATGCATATCGTAATCTGTAATATAATGCCTATGATTTCAAATTTTATTATTTTGAAGAATTCTGCGGTGACTTTTTAGAAATATATTCCAATTGTAGTCACTGGGCTGGAAAGGGTTAAATATAATAATTTAATCAAACATTCTAATTTAATTTAAACAGTTTAATTTGTAATGTTTCCGTAAAATTAAACAAGATTATAATATTGCAAAAATAAATTAATTTTTACAAAGCACATGACCATCTTTTTTTTTAAATTTAATTATGTAATTTTATTTTATAAACAATTTTAAATTTTAATATTGTATAATGTTCAGGTGGCCATAATGTAGTCAATAAAAAACACAGATCTGTATCTCAACAAAATAATAAAGTTGATAATGCTTTCTAAAAAACGAAAAGTTGGATTTTAAATCTAGAAACGTCATTTTGAAGCGAAGAAAAAATGGCTTTAATATAGTGTTTTCTATTTTGGCATATTGTTATAATTATCATTAAAAAAATAACAATGACTTAAAATTTCGTTTATTACCGGATTTAAAAAAATTTAAACAGAATTTTTATACGCATTAAATTACGCAACGTACAGGGTAAATCAACATATGCCGCGTTTCCGGGTTTTACATATTTTCCTTGAACTAAAAAGGTGCAAAAAGAGTTAAGCGAAAAAACACAAATAAACAAATCAAACTGGGCAAATTCATATCAATATGTCGTTGTGTTAAACATAGTTTGCTAACTGTATTAAAAACTTACATGGTTGGTGACTAAATTACGTCACATTAAAGTTTATTTGGTGTGAATAATACTTTTTTTTACATACATATAAAAAGGCGAATAGGGTTTGGATTAAAGTAGTTCTTATTTATTTGGTGTTTTGGCATAATCTTACCAGTGATTTATTGTTTTATTTATTTTATTTATTTATGCATTTTTCTTAAGGGTGATAGTATAATCGGTATGTGTATGTTTTAAGCCCTATTTTCTCTTGACTCTGTACATGTAGAAATAAAGTCGTGATAATTTGTAAACCTGTCGTTTTTAAAAACGCTCTTTTCCCGTTCGATCGTAAAATTAGCTAAAAATTGGTGTAAAATATCATACTCTAATATTTCGTTTGTGATTTGTTTGGATGGGGAAGGATTTGAAGAATTATTCAAGAATACCTCCTAGTTAAGTAACGTCATCTATTAACTCTAATTCTGAGCCCCTAAAGATGAACATATCTCGCACATAAAACGTTTCGAAATATGTAGATTTAATAAGGTTTAACTACACGTTTTTAAATATATGAATGCATAAAGGAAAATTGTGTGCATTTTCTTTTTTAATAAGTAATGACACTTAATATCACTATTATGATATCCACATAACACTGAAGAGCAATAAGCTGACAAATGAAGGATTAATCTAAGTAAAAAAACATTTTAAATAAAGATTTTTAACAGCAACGATTTTCGTCGATTTTTTTGACAGTTTCCATTATAACGAGGAATATTTCTCAAAGATTGTGAAAACAAATAATTTTATTAGAAATGCTATATGACTGTTTGAATTTTTTTATATATATCACTTCTGCCCAATGAAATAACTATTCGTATAATTTTTTTTTTTAAATTAATATAATATTTATTTTCTTAAGATTGTTTAAAATTTTGTTATTATCGATTATTTTCCTTATTGTCAATATGCCAGTGTCGTCGTCAGACTTTTGATTTAGTGGACTGTATTAGGTTTTTGAGATAGATTGAGAATTAATATGGTTCTTCGTTTTTTTTCAATAAACGTTCGAACGCACATTAGTGATGCATAATGGCTTACCTTGCTTCGTTGAAGTCGGGCTTGGTAGCGCGTACATCGTTCCTTCCATATCAGGCACTCACACTTAGGTAAAGTTTAATTTAAGTCTATTAGAATTAATTCGTTAAATAATTACTGCACGAAAATCACCGGCGGTCGATATGTATAAGGCGGTTAGCGGTTAGCTGTTTTACAAAACCTACTTGCAAGTATCCGTAGGTACTACTGTGCGTACTTCCTTCCAATTTTTGGCAATGCATTTGTCCTGCATTACGCAAGGTCAGTAAGGTTACAAGCCTACAAGACAATGTGCGTATTTTCGCAGAAAAATATATTTTAAATAAAATGGTTAATTATTAAAGAACCATCCTATGATTTCCCAATTTAAACATTCCGAAAAATAAAAAAAATAAAAATATTCAATATAAATAAATCTTGGATTGATATCCAACATATTTAAATATTTTGAGTAAGAACTTGATTTCAGCGTACCCATAATTTGATGAACGGTTTATCGGGCAAGAGAGATTTTAGATCAGTTTTTTAGGTTTTTTTGAGACAACTTTTTCATGAACACTATAATAATACAAACAAATTTCCTAGCCCAAAAAATGAAAAAAACACCTTTTTGGGTATTTGGGTACTTTTCGTTGCAGCAAGTCGACTCAATGAGAACAGTTGTAGAAAATCATGTTTCCAACTTTTTTAATCCTCCATTCCGAAGGTAAATGTTGGATGCTCTTGAATAAGTTAAGCTTGTTGAATGCTCTTCTAACGATATTCGCAAAAAATTGCTTGGAGGTATTTTTTCGGCATTTTGTTAACCGATAAACTATACTAATACTAGGTTGGCTAAAATGCGGCTAATTGGTGCCATTGGCCTACCGAGAAACTGTTGTTAATATTCTTCTTTGAATATGAAATAAGTGATTTGAAAAACAAAATGTCACTAGTTCGGCAAACAATAAAAATAACTTTTCATGAGTTCATAATTACAATATATTTTTGTTATAAACACAGACAAACTAACTACAATAATCAGCACTGCAGTTTTTTACTAAATTAAAATACATTTAAACATTGATATTTTTAATATACTTATAGTTTTGTTCACTATGGTACCGCGAGCTGATGAAGACTGTTTGAGTATGTTTTTGGTATGGTAATAATTCTATGTAACAATCTAAAACTAATAATCGGAGAATGACTTTGCGATTCATTCTATGAACGTATATTACAATTTAACTAATTTTGTTTCCAGTATAAGGATATTTTTTATTTATTGCTGTATATTGGGTGACACGGGAAAAGGGAAACACTATTTTACTCTGTAAGATAAACCAATGAAATTTGGTATGTTAATGGAATTGTTATAAGAGCATCTTTTGACATATTCAGTTGTTCTCCTGTTTAACCGGAAGTTACAGTAATTTTCTTATTTTAAATGAGACACTTGGTATATTATTGCGTATTTCGATAGAAAATAATATTCTGAGATATAGAAAAAATATTTTTTTTTAAATTTTAGAATAGGGTAAGTATCAACTAATCGCGGAAAAATAGTTTTCTTTGCATTTTATGACTTAAAACTTTTACAAGCCTGTTTAAAATGTCCAAACCGATAATTTTGGCATTTACTTTTTTTTTTAAATATCATGTTAATGTATAACCACGTATTATTTAATATAGTTAGTTTTTAAATTGGTTGATAAATAAGCCCATAAGAAAAAGAAAACTATTTAATTAATAAACGCATTTAATGTTAAAAAGGCTTTGATTTCTTTCCTATTCAGGAGGCTCCGTTTTGAGGCCTATTTCAATTATTTTTCAATTGGCATAATACATGACAAGTGCAATTTTATTGTTTACTAATATTTGAAATGTTTACTGACTGTATTTCTGAAAATTTGCATTTCAAAAGTGGTTGTTCATAATAAGGCGCTATTTAAAAAAATAAAGTAAATGCCGAAATTAGTGGTTTGGAAATTTTAAATAGGCGTGTAAAAGATTCGAGTAATAAAATACAATGAATATTATTTTTCCATGATTACTTGATAAAAAATTAAAACTATCAACACATTCATGACACGCTATTGCAAAATTTAAAAAATTGATTTTTTTTATGAGTATAAAACAAAAAGTACTAAATTTGGTATCATGATTCTCAGAATATTGTTTTCTATAAAAATAATAATAATATACCAATTGTCCCATTTAAAATAAAAAAGTTATTAAGTGTTCCCTTTTTCCTGTGTCACCCGGTATATTAAAATAATTAACTAAATTAAGCTTTCAGAATATTTTGACGATTTTTGATATAGGAAATTAAGGTTTTAATAAGTTAACTGTCTTATGTAATGGTATTTACTGTTTTAACTTAAAACTGATTTATTTTACACAAAATAAGGTTCATAGTTTTTTTTTTCAAAATGCAGAAAGTATTTTTTATTGATCCTAATGTTTCTAATCTAGAGCTTAAATTCATGAATTCCTGAGCTAGATAAACATTACAAAGATAACTTGCAGGAGTGACTGTGTACACGTAGATAAATAGTAAACAATAATAAAATGCGAAAAGCGATTTGTATAACGTATATATATTTTTCTACTAGCAAAGCGCTTTCGGCTAACAAAAAGTCAAAAATCAAATACAACTCACTATAAAATAATTTAAAAATTAACAATATCTATACAATTTAAAAAATCAGACAAAGGGACAAAACATTATTTAGAATTGTTGTTTTTCTTAATCTATAGCAGAATTACTCAAAGTGTGCTCCGCGGAGCCCCGGTGCTCCGCGAAACCTCCAGTAGGGCTCCGCCAGCAGTCATAATATTAAAGTGGACCCTATAAGAATAAAGTTACCTAAGATAAAAATAAACAACCAAAACGAAACGCCTACTTATAGGTGTTACTGGTACATATACGAAAATTTAATATATGTATTATTAAGTAAATGCCCGACCTATTACCTCGAAATTTTACAGCGTTACTCGTACGTCACTATTCGCCCCCGGACTATAAGCAATCGAATGACCTCGGTTCGTCGCGCTGTTTCTCGTGCTCGTGCGTCGACGCGTACTTCGGAGAAAATCGTCTGGCTCTCCGAAGTTTCTGAGAAATCCGAGATGATTCGATGGTTGCTGGTATAATATAAAGAAGGATTGTTTGGCGCGGAGAGTTTATTAATCAAGCAACGTACCGCAAAATTTACTAACACCGCGCTCAGTATTTTATGTTCGCTTGTCTTGTTGTTGTTCGTAGTGGTTGTAAAATCTTGTATTTCGCGCGTCAAGACATAGTGTTTAAGTTTTAAACTATTTGTCATAAAATTGACCAAATCAAATTAGTTTTAAAGAAGAATGGAGCGCTGGCTTAAAGGTGTTGCAAAAAATGTGGTACGCTTGGATGATGCGTCAAATTCAAATCAGGGTGATATGACGGCGTCAAGTTCTAGTTTTATGGTTTCAAGTTCAAGTAGTAAAACATCTAATGACACACTGAAGATGAAATAACGAAAGTATGACGAATCATACATTAATACAACCGAATACATAAATAAATCGGATTTTTTTATTCCAACTCTATGCGACTCAGATTGTGAATGAAAAGGCCACGGAGGCTTCGTATTTGGTTAGTTACCGCATTGCCCAAGCAGGAGAAGCGCACACTATCGCTGAAAAACTAATAAAACCATGTGTGGTAGACAAAATGTATGATCGACGAAAAATCTGTAAAGCATCTTTCTACAGTGCCGCTTTCGAACGATACAGTTACGCGCCGAATTGGGGATATCGCAGGAAACATAAAACAAGAACTGGTTTCACGGCTTCAAAATAACAAATTCGTCTTGCAAATGGATGTGTCCGACTGATGTTGCTGGACTGGCCATCTTGCTAGTAATTGTGCGATATCCATATAAACATTGACTCGAAAAAGACTTGCTCATGTGCTCATCGCTGCCAATTGGAATGATTGCATTGATATTTGTACTGATGGAGCCAAGGCAATGACAGGTAGAACAGCAGGAGCAATATCACGAATTAAAATGAAAGCGCTAAATCGTAGTTCCAGCCACTGTGCCACCAAATCTAAAATTGGTTCTTGATGAGCCAGTATAAATAATTAATTTTGTCAAGTCACGTCCACTACAATCCCGATTGTTCTCAATATTATGTGAAGATTATGGTAGCGATCATAAAACGCTATTTACAGATGTTTCTTTTAATTTAAAATACCGTTTGTCCGATAAAAGCTGATTATTTAGACTAGCATTTTTAGCAGACATGTTTGGAAAACGAATTAAACCTGTCACTACAAGAAAAACAGACAACAGTTTTCAATGCTAACAACAAAATAACTGCCTTAGATTTTTGGATTACTTGTTTTGGTAAGAGAGAAATCGAAAGCTTTTCATTGCTAAGTGAGTTCCTTAGTAACCATAGTCTTAGTGATACAGAAATATTTCAAAATCAAATATTTGTTGAATTGGTGCAATATCTCAATGATCTGCAAGAGACAGAATACAAACCTTAAAATAAACTCATGGATTCAAAATTCAATTCCCTTTTTCATCTAAATTGCAGAAGCCTGAAAATATGTCAAATCATATCTATGAATCATTTCTAGAAATAACATCGGATACAAGCATGGAATCATTGTTCAAAATTATTTCACTAAATGATTTTTGGTGCAGGGTTCGTGATGAGTATCCACAACTTGCCGCAGAAGGTTTGAATGTTCTTCTGCCGTTCCCAACAACGTATTTGTGTGAAACGGGATTTCAGGATATGCAGCTACAAAAACAAAATACCGCAATAGACTGGATGCCGAACCAGACATGAGAATTCAACTATCTTCTATCAAGCCTGACATTACCCAGTTGATGAGGAATAAAAAACAATTACATGCCTCGCATTAAATGAACTTAGTGTTATCATTTGCTTACTAACTCACTACTTACTGTATATATCTTTTTTGTATGATTATTAATAAACAATTCACATATAACTGGTTTTGCTTTTAGTTTAGAATTTAGGGTTCCGTTAAAAATTTAGTTTTTTAAAAGGGTTCCGTCACGAAAAAAGTTTGAATAACACTGATCTATAGGAATAGATGGTAAATAAACAAAGTCTATTTAATCTCCTTTACATCTTTTAGATACCACTGATGATGGCTATTTGTTAGCCTAAAGCGCTTTACTAATAGAAAAATATATACACGTTATACAAATCGCTTCTCGCATTTTTGTGTGGTCATTTAAGAGATACACGTACTTGTAGTCGTAGTTCCTGACGTTTCAGAGCATATTCTAATTTTCCAAAAAATTATTACTGCGCTATTACTGCTATTAATTATTAAACAAGATATTTTAGTTAATTTTAATTGTTACTCATCTTTACCTTGATTTCACTTAAAATTAAGTTTTGTGCATTTGTATCCATTAGTTTCTAGGGTATATAAAGGCGGGTATGTTTAACAAAAAAATACTAAAATATTTAATTTTTTGTGTGACCCAAAGCGAATATTATGTTAAATGCGCTGTTAAGGTTAACACAAAGATTTTTGAATAAACCTTATTTCTAAATAGTTGGAAGTTACATATTTTCTATTAAAATAAATTCTTAGCGTCCCCGTTTTGCCTCTAGTTTCCCTGTTTTTACTAACGTTTCGTGCCAAAGGAAGAATTTTTTCTTAAATACGAACCCTATTTTAAAAGTTAAGAATAACACTTGCGAAAATAAACAAAACATTTTAAGTAATTTGCCTTTCTAAATTATTATTACTCAAACTTGCGTTTTTTTAATAAAAATATGCAGCTTGAAATGTGCAAAAGACATTACTATTAATATTACGTAAATCATAATTGTAGGATTATGTAAACTAAAAACCGTATTTTTAGATTTATTAAAAGTTTCTTCGTTCTTTGTAATTTCTGATTTTTTTTTAGGAGAGTTTAGACATCAATGCTGACACACACTTTAAAATTGTGAATGCAGGCTCTGGTAGTTCTGTCATACTCTCTCTGTGCAGCTATATCAAAACAATTCTGGAAGATGTGGAAAGTATCATTGCCCGTGTTAAATGCGACTATACGATTATTAATTTTTCTATGGGAGAAAATATAAGAAGTAAGTACATGATGTTTCTTTTTATTTTTAATTTGTACAATTGAAATAATAAATATAATAATAATTTTTGGGACACTAAATATAGTATAACTGAAAGTATATGGCCTTGTTTACTGAATATACACATTTAAAACGATAAAACCAATAAAGGCGCTTTGACGGCAACGCCGATGAACCCGGACCAGTTATCAATACACCGCTTTGCATGGAAACATCTTTAAATTCAAGTTAGCTTCGGAACACAACAGCATACTATGCTATAGATAAAAACGTAAATAGAATGGACCCTTGTTAATGCATATATCAGCATTATTTTGTCGCACCTTAAACCACCTACCGGTCTGGCATAAAGTAACCGTAGTAAACAATAATTCCTGAAAAAAACACTTCATATATTAAAGAAAAGGTGCTGAAGGAAAGGAACTGATATTGAAAATCTCAAAATATTAAATAAAGGTCATTATGCCGGGTTTCCACCAAGCGGCTGTTTGTGACAGTTCGCGAACTGTTCTGGAACATTTTTGATGTTTTTAGAACTTTTTAGTCCGCGAATAGAGTTTTTACGAATAGAGTTTTGGCGAGTGTCGGTAACTTCAAAGGGTTCGCGTGTTCTAGAAATGTTTTTTGTCTGCTTGGTGTAGACGTCTTGAGAAAGTTTGTTTTTAATTTCGTTGTTGTGATTGAGTAAGTGGTTTAGTCTAATTTTGTTGCGTAAACAGAAAACATCGCAACCGGTATATGCACTTTTAGAATACTTAAAAAAGTGTGGACAGTGGGAAACCGCCAACTTAATTGAGGGCTACAAAAATTTTCGAAGCTTATGGGATGCTAAAAACGACTATAAAAACAGAATTTAAAAAAAGATGCTTCGATGGAAATATGTATAACGTGTCCACAGCCGAAGTTGAGCGAAAGTTGGCCAACATTAATTCGCAGTATCATAGAGAGAGGCGTAATTATAAAAAATATAAAAAGCGGCTTCTTATTTTCGTTACAGATGGTTTGGGTATAATTTGATGGATTTCCTCCCAGACAAAAATAAACCAAGAACTACAGAAGAGAGTGGCCTTGACAATTTTTGATATATAAACAAACAAAGAATGAAACAATGTCATGGTCTCATAAGCAAATTTTATTGGCTATACGTGTTTCGCCCTGTATACGCCGGGCATCAACAGGCATTAGGACTTACACATACACTGTAAAACTGAGTTTAAAACTGAGTGTTAAACTGAGTTTTACAGTGTATACATTTATTGCAGCAGCCACAGAGTGCCTGAATACTTGGGTGCATTTGGAGACCTTCATTTTCTGTATTTTTAAGGGATTGAAATGTGCATCGGTAATTTTTGGCATCATCTCAGCTTCCTAAATAAGCATCAAGTTGATAGGCTTTATATACATATATATACGAGTATGATCCCATTTAGCTATTTTATGGGTGCTATTTTCCTTAAAACTGACATCATATCTTAGAAAATTATGTCTAAAGCATTTAAATATATGTGGCACATTATATAATGGAATGACCTTACGATCATCTATCTTTCATAGTTTAGAAATAAGTATTATGTTGCAATATTTAGTAAAAAAATTAGGTTTTACTACTTTTGTCCCTAGAGTATTTCTCTTTATTTAAATAAAATCTTTAAAAATATTGTTGAAGTATTAAACTTTCACTAATTTTTTTTTAAACGCAATTGAGCTATTTTTAATATGGTAATAGTTAGGTAAACTAAATATTTATACAGATAACGTAAAAATGAGTTGCAAAATTATTAAGAATGGTCTATAATATATTATTTGAATGCTAAAATTTCTTTGAACACCTTTTTTAAGCACTAAAAGTTCATCATCATCATCTTTATCTAGCCAAACGCGTCCATTGTTGAACATAGGCCACCTCCATAAGTCTCCATGTCCTTTTATCTTGTGCAGTTGCAACTCAGTTACTGATAATTCTATTGAGGTTGTCCGTTCATCGAGTTGGTGGTCTTCTCCTACTTCGTTTGTCCGATCTTGGTCTCCATTTCGAAATTCTCTGTCCATCTGCCGCACAGTGCTTCGAGTATATAGGACCTTGGGACAAAAATCAGTTACTTCTATTAGGCTAAGCGTAATGCTCCGAAACTTATGCAACTTTGCACAAATAAAAGGCCCTTTCATTGAAAGAATTTAGAGAATTTAATATCTAATGTTACAGGGAAATATGCGACCAATACATTAAGAGCTGGACAAATAAAAATGTTGCTTTTTAGTTTTCTTATAAAAAAAATAACAGTAACTTGCCGATTTACCCTATGAAAATTAAATTATTTACTTAACTTTTAATAACAACAATACAATTACATAACAAATTTAAAGTACACGATATCTATAACTTCCATAAGTATAAAAGTTGATTTCTTTTTCGTAACCTTTAGTATGCTGGTATTTCTTACGAGAGAAATTTAATCCAAAAAAAAACTATCACTATACATATAATGTATTTAAAACATTAACAAAAAGGTATATACACAGAACTACAAATTTTTCTTTAAAGGAAATACAGCAAAAAATATAGATACAAATAATAAATGTAAAAAGTGGGAAAAAATAACTCCTAAATTTAGCAAAAAATAAACAGTACTAATACTAAGCATGAAAATGCTTTTAAGTTTTATGTGAAAATTAATCTAATCAAAACTAAAATTTTGTTTGTATTTTAACTAAAACTGAAAACTATAACAAAAAAATCTTAACTTAAAAAAGATATGATAACTATGTACACATATTATGTAAAGGTTTAAGGAAAATTATTCTGAATCAGAATTATCGCTAAAATCACTGCTGACAGAATCTTCTTAATTTATGTCTATATCATCAATTAATGTCCTTTGCTCTCGTATAATATATTTTTCGACCTCCCGGTTTCGATTCTCATTTTTCTTTGAAGTGACTGTCCTTTGCGATGAGATAATGGGCTCTGATGTTAAAAGTCTTTTTAATAAATCCATATTACATTTTGTTCTAGAATACTTGCGGGTGTGAAATAATCGATATTTTCTTGCCTCTTTATGTCTCGCTTCTAGCATCCTCGGAAAGTTGTCCTATAAGTAAAGGAAATGAATCAAGTATTTCAGATCCGTGTACCAGAACCTTATGCCTACTTGGCATGTAATACCAATTATATAAATCTAAATATAATTGTTTAGTCTCATCTAAAAGTTTCTTAAACTCTAGTACCTGAATGTGAGAGCCACTAGAAAGAGTTCCAAGAATAGTCGAAAATTTTATTATAAGACGCTTGTCTATTCCTGTTATTTCAGAGCTTAAGTCTGGATTGTAAAAAAAGCGAGCTGTATTGCCATCGTTGCTTGACCCATATCCTTGCTTTGGTTTGTCCACAATCAGGCCCATTTTTTATTTAAAATCTGACTGTATTTTCTTTTTGTTGTTTTCCACTATTTTCTTTTTTTCTGCTCCTTTAACTTGCCAAGATCTTATTTGCAATCGATAACTAATGTGAAGTAAGCACTCAAAAAATCTTATCCAGCAGTGTAATGTGGACAAACCAAAGCTGTAGTTTTCTACTTTTGAAGGACGGTTGGTATTTGGCAAACTCATTTCTTTCGGATTTGATCCACAGATGATGCATCTGGATATTGCGTTTGTGTCAGAGAGAATATTTGCTACACTACCATCCATCATAGTGAACAACATTTTAAATGATACTATACAAGTAGTTTCGTTTTGAAATTTTAAAATAAAATTATTAAGGTCATTAATTTTATTTCTGCTTTGCTTGGTGAAGTGAGTTTCAACTTGAGGCAAGGGATTTAAAAGCGAATGGATTTTTTCATAAATAAATAGTTTTGGATTTTAATTCCGATATTCTAGCCATGTCTCAAAAAGATCCGCTTTCTTTATTGATTTGACATCCTCTGAAAAAAAAATTTAAAGCTTTGTCGCAGACTGACGCAGATAAACTATATACGAAATGATAATATATAAATGTATTAACAATAAAATGTAAAAACTACAAATGGTTTTAAGAGGCTTTTTTTATATGCCTTTTCAAAGTTTCAAATTTAAAGAGAAATATAAAATAATTGCAAACTACTTTTACATTTATTATGGTTAAATGATAAACGACTTTTAAATTTTTTAATACATAATATTAAAGTACATACCTTGTACTGTCCATGTTTAAAAAAGATTTCAACTTTTAACCGCTTGTCTTGAAACACCAACAAAGTATACTCAAGTTTTAATAACAAAAAGGTACTGGTCAACACACGAGATTTTATTATTTTTGGCGCAAATATTTATTAACAAAAAATGCTATTTGCGATAACATTTTTGTGGAATAGTGGCTATTAGTTTGTGGTCTTTAAGATAAGGTATTTAAATACTTCTCACACATTTAAAAACAAGTCACTTTTTCGATTTTTGTCCATTGGTCGAAGCACTGTGTGCCGTCTCGAAATATGACCGGCTGCTAGATCTATAGGTATTTGATTTGTATATAGTGCTTCATAGAACCCTTCTACTATACGTAACATCTCTGTCTGATATTAGTTGCCCATATTTTTGTCTCTAAGCTTAAGGATTTTTTTTTTATTATTTGTTAATTTCCCTCGTAACACCTTCATGCTTTTGTTCTGCTCAATTGTCTGCACAACTTTCTGGTTTTTGTAGTTTCGCACGTCCCTCCTAATGGCTTTTGACACCTCTCTATAAATATTTCTGATTGTTCATTCTCATCAGCACGTGAAGTTTGTATATACAGGGTTGCTCAAAAATAAATTACGACCATCAACTTATTTTTTTCAAATGAAAGCACCTTTTTTTATTTTATTTTTGAATTTTGCGTGGAATTCTACGTATGTTTCATGCATTATGTCCTATACCTAAAGTCAACAGTTATCGAAAAAAAGACGACCAAACATTATTATTGAAGTTCACCTTACGAGTCACCTTCTCTCGTGTACGAGCAAAGTTGCGGTTTTCACAATGGTAAAGGTAACGGAACGAGAAAAAAATTGAAATTCTGTGCATGGTTAGGTTTGGTGATAGAACAAGTACTCAAAGAGAAGCTGCTCAATTATCTGTCTGATCGTCCTCCGATATGTCAAAAGGTAGTGAGTAGAATTGAGGCTAAATTTAGAGAATTCGGTCATGTTAGAGATCTGCTGAAATCTGGTCATCCTGCTCGAGATGAAAATGAACAACTTGACGTTTTGCTTTCTTTGGAAGAATATCCATGCACTTCTCTGTCGCAGATTGGAGCAAATTTACACATGGCGAAATCTATAGTTCACCGAATAGTTAAAAAGCACAGATATCACCCCTACAAAGTTATTCCTGTGCAAGAGTTATTTGATGACGATTTCGATGGGCGAAATGAGTTTTGTGAACGCTTACAAAACATGTGCAATCTAAATAATAATTTAGTAACAAATATTATTTTTTCCGATGAAGCCACGTTCTATTTGAATGGTAGTGTGAACAGACAAAATTGTCGATATTGGGCAACAGAAAATCCGCATTGGATGATGGAGACCAACCCAACCCAACCCAGTACCCTCAAAAACTAAATGAGTGTGGAATAGTGCGCGGAAGAGTAATAGGTCCCTTTTTCTTTGAACAGACTTTAACGGGACAAGTGTATCTCGATTTTCTCCAATTTGAATTAGTTCCAGCATTACTAGCTTTATTTCCAAATCCATTGGACCCAGACTATCCTGACGAAGAACTAATTTTCTAGAAAGATAACGCTCCTGCGCACTATCCTGCCACTGCCACGTGCGTACATTTTTGGATGAAACCTTTCCCAATCGGTGGATAGGAAGGAGAGGACCCATCGAATGGCCTGCTAGGTCGCCTGACCTAACACCAATAGACTTTTTTTGTGGGGATACCTCAAGTTGAAGGTATTTGTTAATAGGCCAAATAATCTAGACGACTTGAAAGAGAGAATTCGCAGAGAAGTGCGCGCCATAACTCCGGAAATGATTGAAAATGTGCAACATGGCTTTATTGATCGCCTTGGATATTGTCAAGCTGCGAATGGCAACTATTTTGAACATTTAACTTAATTTTTGTTCTTTTTTTATTTGTTACATGAATCGTATTTTTTTCGATAACTGTTGACTTTAGGTATAGGACATAATGCATGAAACATACGTAGAATTCTACGCGAAATTCAAAGATGAAATAAAAAAAGGTGCTTTTATTTGAAAAAATTAAGTTGATGGTCGTAATTTTTTTTTGAGCAACCCTGTATATACAAACTTCACGTACAAAAATGCGCAACTTGAAATAAAAATCGACGGGTCCGAGCGTTGTTTTTTCCGAACACACCCCTGAATTTTAAATGAATTTAGACATAACTTTTGGGATACACTGTAGATAGTAAAAATAGGTGGATAATACCTAAGATTGATCCCTTAGGGTATTTAGTAATGTTAAGATTGAAAATTATTGAATACCCTGTTAGTCGAATGCTGTCCATTTAATTTTATGCATTGTGTACCACCCCTTTCCAATAGCTTTTCACTATATCGCTACTAAAAACCAAATAGTTTAAGAGGAGCAACAAGTAGTCGAGTCACTTTTTAAAAGTTGGGTTGTACAACTATGATTTTTGTAAAAACCAAATTGTATAAATGGCCTTGTATAAATCACCTTTGAGATAGAAGAATTGAGTGTTTCCATGCGGTTGGAAAAGTTGAATTCTCTACACAAGTGTTAGGAAGACAGTTAATATCGAACAACTAGCAGGAAGAGACTAATACCCTTCGATACAATTACAGCTGACTTTATTCTTAAGGTTGTTAATTTTAATGCTTAACTAATCTTGTCTATTGTGACCATTATATTGCCTGTTAGTTTTGCATATGCAAATTAAGGGTATTTGGTCTGGTTTACTTAGTTTATTTTTTATTTTACTATAGTTGCAGCATTTATAAAATAATTATCTGTATACTCAGCTTTTCCAATCTCCTAGAGAATATCTTTTATAATATTCGAATATTTTTTTTAAATAACTGATTTACTCCTTTATTTACAGAGCAAGAAAATTTAAAGTCAGCAGAAAAAGGAGTAACTTGTCAACTGTGCTTCGTGGCCAACATTTTAACCAATCTAGTGTCGCTGCAGCTTCCCGCTGGTAATTTGTCGGATGCTGTTTTCAAAAACGTGGTGCAGTTTTATTCTTCACTTTCATCCCTCACCAAATACTTTATAAATAAATCTACTAAAGCAAATCTTGCCTTTCAAGGAGTTTGGTAAGTTCTATTTTTATAATATTTTTAAGTTTCTTTTTTAATGTGTTACATAACAAAGTACAAAGAAAGATCGGATACAGACAGTTACCAACAGAAATATCGCGTTAAAAGTTTTTATAAAAATAAGACAATTGAAGTTTGATAGCTATTTCAAATTTTTATTCAATTTTTTTTGAGAATCTTTTATAAGTAAATTCCTTCACTTCATCTGGTAAATCAGTCCACAATTTAACCCCTATGTATATCAAAGATTTATGAAAAGCTGCAGTGCGATATTCAGGTACCCTGTATTTATTGACAAATCTGGTATGGTGCTGGTGTAAAAATGGATTAAATAACGCTGCAAGGCATAAGGATTGTCCGGTTTTAAAGACTCCTTGTAAAAAAGTATAAAAATGAAGTTTTCTACGGTACCTCGTACTATGGTTACTATACCCCGTACTAAGGATATTTTTATTATTTAAATGAGGTATAATATATATGTGTTCATATAATATATGTATATGTTACTGTAAATGCCCGGAATTCGGTAAAACCTAGGATAAGCGCGCTAAACCGAGGATTTACCAGAAGCAAGTGGTAAAAGCCCAAAAACTAATTATTTTGCTTCCATTTCGGATTTTACCCAGTAAATCTTAGGATTTATCACACCGCATTGGTAAAAGTACGAATACCACTGATACGTTACAGAAATTGATATCCTGAAACAATAATGGTTAAAATTTCAATGCCTAAAAATAAGGTACTTTACAATAACTTTTGAAACAAAAAGTCACACCAAAACACTTTTTATTTCAATATTCTTAAATTTAAACAGAAATCATAGTAGTCCTAAACGAGATATTAAAAAAAAACTTATTAAAAAAAAAGTAGTACTAATATTACAAAAGTACTTTACAATAGTACTTAATTTTAGAGGATCTGCACAAACATCTTTTGGTGGAACATTTTCGAACGCAATTACATTTCTTAAATCCTTGGCCACCGCAAAAATGATAATTTTCGCACTGCACTTCTTACGCTAATTTCCTGAGATGGAACATCTCCAGAACTCGGGAAATTGTCTTTGCAAATAGTGAATTGATTTTTTGCAAACAACTGAGCCAAGGTTCCTGTGATCCATCGTCTGGTATTTTTACTTACTTAAATGGTTTGTCCACGTGTTGCAGGCGGAAATCTCTTACTTGAAATTATTTTCATCACAACCAAACATGGCTTCGTAAGGGGACTGCTTAATGCCTTCATGGTATGAATTATTCTTCATATCTTGAACAAATCTTAAGGACTCACTCAAATTTTTACATTGCTTTATGTCCATCAACGTGGTAATCATATTTTGAATGTCCTGATTTGCACGTTCCACTAATCCTTGAGACTAGCTATGCCTTGGTTTCTCATGCACAATTTTAACGCCTTCCCATAATTGACAAAGTTCAGATATCACAAAATTAGCAAATTCACGTTCATTATTCGAGTGCAGTATTCTGGGAGCTCCAAAAAGTGTAAAAATATCAAGCAAATTGTAAGCAATTTCTCCAGCTCGCTTGGTACAAATAGCACGCAAAACAACAAATTTGGTGAGATGGTCTTGATACACCACGATAAATTTAAAATTACTGTCGGGATTTGGTTGCATATCAATCAGATCGATTTAACATCGTGAATTTATTTCTGTGTGTAATATAGGCATAACTACCAATCCTTTTTTTGGCATGATTCGCATAACTGTAAATACTGCCTTATATCTTCTATTGTCACATTTTTATATTTCCGGTTAACCTCTTTCAGTTTTCTCGTTCTACCTCCATGTCCAGTTGCAAGATGAGATTTGAAAATTATTATATTCCACATAGTAAAGTATATCTTTACATACTGGATTCACTGGCACGATAAGTCTTTCTTCACCTCCAACATTTATCACATCAAATCGTTTTAATCTTCTGTAGTGTATTGCTTTTTTTGGGCTTTACTTTCTTATTTTCTTTCACTTCGTTAATATAGGCACTATACATGTCACTGTTGATGTAAAACTTGTTCTGAACGTTCTTGTCTGCAATTATGCTATTCATTTTTTCATAAAAAAGCTTTTTATCAGCCATTATAATGAAGGAGATTCCAATTGTTACTTTTTAAACGATACCACAGAGGACAACACATAGTAATTAAATTCTAGGTTAGGATTCGCTAAAGAAAAACAGAGATGTCTTTGTATAGCGACATCCTTAACTTGTCGATATTGTTATTATAAAAAAGATAATTAAACGATTAAACGAACTTACCTGAAGTTCGATCGTAATTATATCGATCGTCCATTCCGAAGATATATTTAACTAGGTAGTACGCCGCTGGTGTACTTCATGCCACACAAGTTTAAAGAAGCTAGAAAATCCCCCATCCCCACTACATCCTAGGGTCATCCGTCTATACCGCTCATTTATTTAAAGTATAAAATATTGTATCTGAAAAGAAGGGCATAAAAATTGATGGACAGTTCTTTAGTATGTATATAAGGTTTCCTGAAAGTCGATTTTTGGGTAGGGTGGGTTTGTATATCTTCGGAATAGACGATCGATATAATTACGATCGAACTTCAGGTAAGTTCGTTTAATCGTTTAATTATATCTCACGTCCATTCCGAAGATATATTTAACTAGGTAGATGTTTAAAGAATGTCGGTTTTCAGATACAATCCAATTAAGGAAAAGAACCAAACATATACTTCAGTCCTATATATTAAATGAATTAATTTCTAAAACTATAAGGGAAGAATATTAAAGATCGTTTCATTAACTAAAATACAGTTTTTGTTTTGTATATAGGTAATTTAACAAAGAAAAATTATTTCCCTTTAGAATAATTATCTAGCACTTTAACAGCGAATTCCTCCGAGTTTATTATCGGCCTGTTATAGAATTTTGCAAAAGTTGAAGTTGCAGTAGACCATCCTGCTGTTTTGCAAATCGATTCCATTGAAATACCTGCCCCAAAGGCTGCCGAAGTAGCAGAGTGCCTAGTTGAATGAGGTTTAAAAATGTTGGTGTCTATACCTGAGTCCGTAAGGGCTTGTTTTACCCATCTAGAGATTGATTGCTTAGTGGCCTTCTTATGTGGTTTTTTATTAGTAATAAAGAGGAAGTCCTCTGGGTTTCGTAAAGGTTTTGTCATTTCTATATATTTTATTAAAGTTGTTGCAGGACAAATTTTAGTATTATCTCTATAAAACGGTATGTTTAATAGGGGTTGATTTTTTAGAGACAAAGAAGTTTTTATAAAATCTGAAATGAAGATTTGAATCTTCTCTTCTTTAATTTGTATATTTGACAATCGAATTACAGATAGAGTTTGAAGGCGTCCTCCCGTTATAAGGGCTAAAAGCGTCGCTAGTTTTTTACTTACATTTTTAAGACTATTTTCTTCTAAATTCCCAAGGTATTTCAAAACTGGTTGTGGATCCCATGTGTAGTTGTAGCGTGGGGCTTGGGGTCGTTTACTGGAAATACCTTTCAAAAATCTTTTAAGTAAAGGGTTTGTACCTATACTATCCAAGGAAATTAAGGAAATAGCCGAGCGATGGGTGTTAAAACTACTGTAGTTACAGTCTGAATTGTCTATGAGAGTTTGTAAAAAATTCATTATTTGAAAAACTGATGCATTGTATAAAGAAACGTGCTTCTCCTGACAATACTTCCACCATTTTTGGTATGTGCCGCCATATTGCTTTATAGTGGCGTCAGAGAGAGAAAACATTATTGTGTCAGCTACAGATTCTGACAGTCCTTTGGCAATAAATGCTCTCCTGATAGTTTCATGGCTACCAATGAAAGATTGTTGGCTAGAGGGCGAACCAGGCTGAAAGGAGAAGAAAGCAGGTTTAAGTCTGGTTTAAAAATAATAGGTTCTGTGATTTTTAGTTTTTGTAATAATGGAAACCAGGGCTGTGCTGGCCAGTCTGGGACCACCACTATACCTGTAGCCCTATCTTGGATTACTTTTTGAAGTACTTATGAAGTAAGGATTAAGCAGAATGGCGGAAAGGCATAAAAATAAAAGGTAGACCAGTTAATAGTAAAAGCATCCACCGCCATGGCCTCAGGATCTCTTTTATAGGAACAAAATTTTTTGCACTTTTTATTAATGTTAGAGGCAAACAAGTCTATATCGGGGGTGCCAAAAGATTGAGTCATGGTTTTAAACGCTGATATAGATAAAGACCACTCTGTTTCCGTAGATATAACTCTAGACTCTGCATCAGCCTGCCGATTATCTTTAGAGTTGATGTATGATGCGAAAATAATGATATTGCGCTGTTCGCACCATTGCCATATGGCCCTTGTTAAATTACACAATTTTTCTGACTGTATACTACCCATACGATTTATACAAGAAATTGCAGTGGTATTATCTGATCTAATTAACACCGGACAATGATGTAAGTTGGGAGCAAAACATCTTAAGCCATAAAAAATTGCTTTCAGCTCAAGAAAATGTATGTGATTTAATTTTTCTAGGTCACTCCAAAAACCATGAGTCTTTTCATGCGCGCAGCATGCCCCCCAACCTGTGAGAGAAGCGTTTGTGTAAATTTCCATGGCAAAGCACCTTTGAGAAATTTCATTATTGGCCTCTAATATGTTTTGTTCCCACCAACACAAGTCTTCCGTTAAATCAGAATTTCCTAATTTTATCGAAATATCATAGTTGAAATTGTTTCTTGATAAAGCTAAGCATTTAAATATTTCTAGGCGTTTAGTATACAGCCAGCCATATTTTACTGCAGGGCAAGCCGACGTTAAAAGTCCTATAAATTTGGCAAGATAGCGAATAGTACAAAAATCTTTACTTTTAACATTTTTGGCTAGTTCTTTTATGATTTTCTTTTTCTCCAAAGGAAGTTCAATTGTCATATTACTCGTGTTATAAATAAAACCTAAATATTTCTTACGATGTTGAGGTATTAGTGAACTCTTGTCGAAATTTATAACAAAGCCTAAGTTTTGGAAAGTAGTTACAACAAATTGTATATCTTTCATGCAGCCTTCATATGAGTCATTTATTATAAAAAAATCATCTAAATATCCAACACACAAAATTCCCCTAGACCGAGAGAATTCTAATACAGGTCTCATTATTTTAGAGAAACAGTGTGGTGCTGATGAGAGTCGAAATGGCAAGCATGTAAACTCATATAATTTTTCTTCAAAATAAAATCTTAAAAATTTTTTACAGGAACTATCAATTGAAATACAAAAGTATGCATCTTTCAAGTCAACTGTAGAAATCCAAAAAATTTTCTGCACCAGTTTAAGCGCTGTTCTAAAATCCTCCATCTTAAAGTGAGGACAAACTACATAATTGTTTAGTTTCTTTAAATTTAGGATAAAACGTTGCTTGCCATTGGATTTCTCTGCTAAGAAGATTGGTGAAAGAAATTGTTGATTGTCCTTGTAACAAGGTGTGATGGCCCCAAGATTTAAAAGCTCCTTGACTTGCTTCATTAATAAAAGATCTTTATGTGACATTTGCCTGGAATATATTTTGTTATTGACAGATCCTTGATAAGGCTCGCTTACAAGTGGAATCTGGTAACCTTTAATACAGGATAGGATTGTTTTATTCCTTGTAATTTTTGACCAGGAACTAATAAAATAAGATAGCCTCCCAGCCAATTTTTCTCTACTTACCTCTATTGAAATTTCGGGCGATAGTCCCGTCGAGCAGAAGGCTGTCCCCTTTTCGATCTCATGTCCCTTCTTGTCACATGAGAGGAGCGTACTCGGTTTTCCGGCTTACGAGTGTTCGGGAAACTCTGTGAACGCTGATACCCAGCAGAATGTTGAAATCTGTTTGGTTGCCGCATTGACTGCCCCCCTCCCCTTTTTATACCTGAAGCAGTTGATTTGTTGTTAGAGAAGGCAAATTCTCTCATTTCATTCCCAAATTTTTCAAAATTTTTTAACGCTTTAATTTTCTCGCCTAGATCCGGACCAAAGAGATATTCGCCCGGAACTGTGTCTTTTACCGCCTTTTTAACGGTTTTTGACAAAATTTGAGAAATATAGCTACGACGTGTAGAAGTAGCTTCGTGAAATATCTCTGTGAAAAAAATTCCGGCATCTACTAGATCTGGGAGAAGAATAGAGCTTAATGGCGATTCAGGATTTTTCTTAATCTCATCCAAGACGTAAGTTAAACATTTTCCCAGCGCTGATGCTCCTTTGCTCCCTAAATTTTGATAGTTAGTGTGACATTCGTCACGTTTTGTATACGGCTGTGATAGAATAGGATTTATTTCAGGATTTATTTTTGGAGGGGATAGAATAGAACAGTTCTTAGGAATTTTATGACGTTCCAAAAGTTGATCACGAGATTCTTTAGAAAGGCCTTGTAATAAATTTTTAATCCAAACAGATTTAATAGCCTGTGTAATTCATAAGACTCATTTTTAGAACTATTCAAATCCACCCCTAGAACCTTTCTGACAGTCTCCGGCAACTCATCAAACACATTTGAGGCATCATTGTCAGACTCCTTGACACTAGTAACGATGGATCTGTCGTGCAGACTAATCGCATCATCATCCCATTGAGATCCGGGCGGTGGCGAGGAGCCGTGTTTAACGGTACCCCAATGCTCGAATGTAAATCGCTAGTCGAGCCCAATATATATTCTTTATCTATGGTCGAGCCGTTCAAGACTCGCTGAGCGCGCCCGTTAGTATATTTATTTGTTACGCGGGTCGAGCTGTCCAAGCTTCAACGCCGCCTCTGGTTTCGCCGCATATCTTTTCCCCGCCGTTCCGCCGAACGCCCGGGATCGGAGCGAGCTGAGGACGAGGAAGAAGAATAAGAGCGAGACCGAGAATCGTAGATGTGAGAGTTTCGATTGTGGGAGCGAGAAACGTGGCTATGCGAGGGGGAGGGACGACGATGACGAGAATGCGCATGCGCGGCTCGCCTTTCCTCGTGGCGAGACGAGCGACGTTCAGTTGCGTCATCGTGTTTCTTATGTTTACGGGATTTACGATCCCTAGATCTACTTTTAGACCTTTTGTGCTTTCCCATCTGCAATAAATATTAAAACAAGTAGATGGAAATGATACTTACATGCGCTATTAAAGCTTACAAACCTTTGGATAAAGGTAACAGCAAAATAAAACACAAATTTCACATCAGCGGCTAGTTAAACATTACTACCTAGTTAAATATTTCTTCGGAATGGACGTGAGAATTCGTACTTTTACCAATGCGGTGTGGTAAATCCTAAGATTTACTGTTTGTGTACGGTAGAAGTCCGAGATGGAAGCAAAATAACTAGTTTTTGGGTTTTTACCACTTGCTTCTGGTAAATCCTAGGTTAAGCGCTCTAATCCTAGGTATCACCTAATTTCGGGAATAAAATAGTCATTATAGCTGACTATGTAAATTGTCTCTATATATACGATCGTCGTTAGATTAAGACTAGCGAAAAATGATGATAAAATTTAAAATTAAAGAAATACCTATCTAAATTAAATGTTAGTATTTTGGTTTTTTAATTGTAGTTGTCGTTGTTGTCAGTGTTAAAATGTGTTTATTCTTTTTAAGAGGCGAAAGCAGTGTCATCCTGCAATTTATTAGTAACTACACTTTATTGCCTACTGTTACTGTATAAAATATAAGAAAATTAACCGAATGTGAAAGAATCGAAATCTTGTGCATGATCGGTTTCGGAGATATTTCGTATACTCAAAAGGAGGTGGTTCAGTTTAATGCGACTCATCCTGATCGGTCGCCTATTAGCCAAAGCATGGTTATAAGAGTTGAAGCAAAGTTTTGTGAATTCGGGCATGTTCGGGATACTCAAAAACTGGTCGGGGTTCAATAACTGAAGAAGATGAGCTTAACGTTCTGTTAGATACAAGATAATCCCAAAGCCACAATCACAGGCTTCTAATGTTAATTTATCGCGATTTACTGTGCATAAAGTATTGAAAAAAGCAATGTTCCACCTTTATAAAATATTCTTACTTCAAGAGCTATCGGAAGATGATTTTGATCGCCGAAATGAATTTTGTGAGCAAATGCAGCAATTATGTAATGATGACAATAATTTTGTAAAACGGATAATATTTTCTGACGAAGCAACGCTTACTCTAAACGGCCATGTGAACAGACAGAATTGTCGATACTGGGCGACCGAAAACCCTCATTGGTTCACAGAATGTTATACACAACACCCTCAAAAAGTCAAAGTGTGGTGCGGTATAGTGAAAGAATGAGTCTTAGGACCTTACTTTTTTTTGACACTCTGCAGAGAACTCTCGTCTATAAGGGTGATAATTTGTTCGACATTAACACTGGGATGGATATTTGAACGAAGAGAAATTTTTTTTGAAGAAAATTGGTTGAAATAAGTAATTTTCTCCCGGTAATAGCATGTTTTGTAAAAGTTCTTAAGTGTCTATAATATTCTGTATCAGTGTTGTTAGTAAAAAAAACAATAATTTATTTTTAAATTACTTTATTTAAGTTTTATTAGCAGCCTTTCGTTTCGAGTATTCAATAGTACATATTGTAAGCTACATTATTCTTCTAAACATAAATTAATTTGTAGTCAAACTTTATTAAATTACGAAGTTAAAAAAAAAGTTTTTAAAACTGCATAAATAATTTTTGTGAAGTTTGTTTTTTTTAAAGTTACTTGGAAGTCTGCATAATATTATTTTAAATTCTGGCTATGGTAACACGTTTACATATGCAGATGCAAATTTTAGCAGATGCTCTGTTTTTTTTTAAATTAAAACTCTTCTTTCATTGTTATTGTAGTTTTGTTTAGTGCACTTTAAGTGTGTTTAAATTCTCGCATTCAAATTAAAAATATTACCAGTATCTGCTATGTCTATGTTGCCCTCGAAATAATAAAAATACAAAGACTCTAAATTAAAGATTAAGAACCTCTAATGGGAAACAAATATAAACATTAAATATGATTGCGTTTTTTATCGTTCGTTTAGGTGTGAATTTAGGCACTCGATGCACACAAATCGGCAACTGATTTATTACTCATGTACAAATTAAACATGTTTACTTAAAACTTCTAGAAATATTTATTTACCTTGATTTTTTTACTACTATTTAAGAGTCGCGTTAATATTCCGACTTGGAGTAGCCTCGAGTAGCGAGGGCTCCTAGCTAAACCATTTTTCGAAAAATTCATCTTTATCGTTATAATATACACGTTTAACCAACTCAGGTCTCAAATCGATAGATAGATAATTCTTTTATTGAACAAATAAACATTTTAACGGATATAAATAATAATTATGGAATAAGAAAAGAAATACATTCCTTTTTTTAGAGAGATTCGTAAAATCCACTAAGCTAACATTATGATAATAAATAACAACAATAAAAAAAATTTACTTATCTCTCTAAAATAGAAGAATAATTATCTTAAGCAAAAAAGAATAAATAAAAAAAATATTAATGTGTACACGCCGTTCACAGAATCAGCAAACAGCCAACCACCCAAACAGCTGCACCATACACTTTGTTGTTACTATAGGCCAATTCGTTTAAAGAGTAATGTTTCTCGTACCTTATACTATTTAAATTTCCGGAAATTGTATTTTTCAATTTCGTCTAATAAGGAGTTGTACATGAAAGATTTTTGGGAAAAATAAATGCAGTGGCGGTTTTTAAATTGGGGGCTGCAAGTAAGTAAATGATAAAATGAAGGGTAAAAAGCTTCTAGAAGGAAATTAAAATCGCCTGAATTTAAATTAACTATAAGTGCATTGGACAATAATATTATTTTGCCATTTTTACTTTCTTGTCTATTTTTAATAATGGCAGCGTTAACAGACACAATTTTTATTATTATGATACCAGCAATCCTTTCTTTACACGTGAAACTCACCACCAACACAGATGGTCTATTTATGGTTTGGCAGGGATTATTAGAAATTATGTCATTGGACCTCATTTTTTTCATGGACATCTCACAGGTGAAATGTAACTGGATTTTTTACAAAATGGACTAAATCAAATTTTGGAAAGGTTCCTTTGACAGGATTTGGTTATAGCAAGATGTTGCTCCAGCTCATTACAGTCAAGCTGTAAGACATTATTTAGATCACCGGTTTCCAAATAGTTGGATAGGTAGGGGTGGACCAGTACATTGGCATATTCAGAATAGTTTGTAGTGTAGTTATAATTTAATTTTAGGACAAGTTTAAACTTTTATTAGTTTTAATACATAATTGTTAGGATAAATACATACATAGTTAATACAGACGATTTTATTGGCATCGTTTTTTAAAGAATCTAAAATATCTCAACAAAAGCGAGTTAGGTGTAGGACATACTTTGTAAAAAATGTAGACATTAAATAAACAACTTTCATGAAAGAGAAAAATACAGGGTGTTCCATTAAAAAAAATCGAGTTATTGCTTATTTTCTTTGAGTAAACTGGTAAATTCATATTAGAGACTCTGTATGAAAAAGACTTCTATAAAAATTTTAATAAACCCCTTAAAATACTAATAACACTATAATAATCTAAATTAACACTAAACACTATATCCTAAGACGAATTACCTCAACGCCGTAATGAAATTTAAAAAATGAGCTATCAGTGTAAAGATCTTATTTATCCCCTAAAGCATAAGGCCATTAAATACAGGGTGTTCCATGTGAAAAAAACTACATATTTTTCCGTAATTTATTTTTGACGCACTCTGTATATGTAAAATTATTTTTAGTTTCTAGATTTTTGTCAACCTTTTAACCATGTTACATTTTTTTTTCCACTCGGTATAGTTTAGGCGCTATTTTAGCCGTACGCCTTGACGTGCCCCACGCACCCTGTACATACAGAGTATCCATTCAATATCGTGGTGCTCGATTGGGGCTAAATCTTGAAACGGAAAAATTTTTTAATAGGGGGATTATTATTTGAGTTAGAGGGGCTACTTTTTAAAATTAGTTTGGTTGATGCAGGGTGTTCCAAAAAAGCGTGGTACATAATTTGATTTTTTTTTAATAGAACATCATTTTTTTTTCCGTAATGGGAGTCTCATTTGACTCTTTCTTTAATCCTAAAATAAATTTGCCCTAAAATGCGTCGTTGCCTAGTTATTAAAAATTAAAAGAAATTTTTAAGAGAATAATGTTTCACTTAAATATTAATATTTACCGCTGACGTTTTTTATTTTTTTGAAAAATCTATGTAGAGTCCTTGGCTAAGTTGATTTTTTTTTTGAAATTCCAAAATTTATTTTTTTTTGTACGGGATAATCATAATTGTTACTCAAATAATGATATTTTCAACACAATTTTGCGCTATTTTTTTAAATGGAACACCCGAAACATCCTGTTTCTAATAACTCGCTTTGATAGGACATTCTTTTATAAAGACAAAAAATATGTAATTTTTTCTTGAGAATTATTATAGTACACTGGAAGCGTATAATACAAAACAGAAACTAGAACAGAAACAGTTTGAAATGAAGAAATCAAATTGGCATTTACCAAGTCGGTTGTAGAAAATCCGAAAATTAGAGTAAGACAAACACGGACTTACAAATACAAAAATCGTCCGTAGGACAATGCCACAAGAAAAATAAATATTACTCTCATCAAATTTAACTATAGTTCAGTTCAGAGGTCTATTAGAATCTTTGATGTGCCGCGAATAGTGTGCCTGTGTTGCTTGTATTGTCACATGACATGCATAATTAACTCGCAAAATTGTATGTGGAAAGAGTCATAAAGTAATATTCTAAGCGATATTTAATCATTCCATTAAATAAATAAATGTTTTAAGCATTTTTTTAAGAATTTATACATGTAATACGTAAAATTTGACTATATGCGCCCACCTACTATTTTGTTAGACGTCTGACCTCAATCACAGCCACTCAAGCGTGAAAAATTTGCACAGGTCCGGCCTTAAAATTTATTTGTATTTAAAACTTTATTATGCGGGATTTTTTGGGTCTAGTTTTATTAAGTTAGAAATTCAGGATAGTTGATATTAAGATAATATTTAATTTAACTATAAGATTAAAGTACGGAAAAACAGTTTAACCAAAAATTTTAATTTACTAAGTTTAGTTTTTAGCGCCATCAGTGGCATGTTTATAACAAGTGATGAAAGAATAGGTGGTACGAATTACTTAGGCCCATTTATTCTGTGGATTAAGGTATTAAAGATTTACTTTTTGACACAAATATGTTTGTAAAATGTTTTGGTTTGTATTCAAATTTTATATATTTCTTTTTTTTTGGGTATTGAGATTTATTTTTATTTGGTGGTTCAAACGAGGGTTAACGAGGATTTTGGCTGCCACATTCAATGTCCTTTATTATTGTTTTTTTTTTAAATTAATACGTTTTATGATATATTATTATAATAATATACTCATGAAAACCCCCATTTCTATATTTAGTACCAACATCTTTTGATAAAAAGTAATTAGTAATCAGAAAAGTGAAAGTATATTTTTTAAATAAACTTTTACATTAAAAATTATCTAGCTGTCTATATCTTATGTGTGTCAAAGACACAAGTTTTACTTATAAAAAACACACTTTGCATCCTGAGTGTAATATTTATTAATTTGTTTGCCTCATATTTAGTTATTGTGCATAATAGGAGAGATTAGATGAAAATTAACAAAAATAAATGCTTATACTAGCAACTAAAAATCTTTCAAAAATCAATACAAAATCTTAAAATTACTGATTTGAATCTGGCCCAAAGAGTTAATACAATTTTCTAAACTCTGTTTTTTCCTTTTTTCCTTTAGCAGTTTCTTCCATTAAGGAAGGAACCAGTTTCTTTGTTGCCGCTATGGATTCCAACTTCATCTCGCACAGTCGCACTGAAGCATTTGGATACTAAAACAAATTTAAAAAGTGTACACGAGTAGCAGAAATAATTTTTTAAATTTAATTAATAATAAATTTACAATTTTTTTTTAAATAATTACAACTCAGATCTAAAATAGCCTTTTTTCTTCCAGTGAATTATGAAAGAAGTACTCTTGCCTCTCTGGGACAGAACAAGTGTGGCAGTAACTGTAAAAAAAATTTTAAACTTGTTTAATTAATAAAAAAAGGGTTTTCTTACCTTATGCAACAATAACTAGTTTAGCCACAGATCGTCAATTTCTGAATCAGATTCATCATTATCCCAATTTATAATGAAACGGTCCGCTCCATTCAAAATAATCTGATGCAAATTACGATATTCCTCTTCATATCTTATAATTTTTTCCTCAGACTCCACTCTTCCTCTCCTAAATTCATAACTTCCTCCTTAATCAAATTTATAACTTTCTTATCAAATTTTGGATACTTATTTTTCCTGCGAATTCTCCTTTTTAGTTGTCCCCAAATCAACTCGATAGGATTAAATACACAATAATATGGAGGAAGTCTGAGGACAGTATGACTATACTTTTTAGCTATGTTATCTACTACATACTGCTTTTCCCATGATTTGGAATTTACAACTTTCAATAATTGTTTTGTATAAGATTTATGAAAATAGAGATCATGTTTTAATAAAAATGTCTCAATTTCCAATTTATGTGAAGATGTGTTGGAGATTTTCTCAGAAAGCCTTGAATGGTATGATGCATTATCCATAACAATCACACTGTTTTCCTTTAAAATTGGAATTAACGTTTTCTCAAACCAGGTTTCAAATATATCTGCATGCATGTTTCTATGATAGTCCACATTGCACTCTTCTATTTTTTTGCCACACACTTTCAGTCCATCTTTCACCCAACTTTCTTTTGAACCACAATGAATGATGATCATCCGAGATCCCCTGTTTGGTGGAACATCTCTTAGGACACATTTGTTAGAACTATCAGTCCAACCCTTTTTCGCCATGTCATGTGTATCATACCAGGTTTCATCTAAATAATATATGGATCTTTCTTTCTCCCGAAATTTTTTAATATTCTCCAAATATTCTATACGCCACCTGACAATTTGAGTACTTACAGCAGAATTCCATTACAGCAGCCCTTTTGTTAACCATCTTAAACTTAAATCCAAGTTTTATTAGGTATCTCCGCAAGGTTGAGACTGCGAAATGTTTGTCCCTTGCCAATAAGGTGTCCTTAACCATCTCTATAGTTGGAACCTCGTTGTTTTTGTACTTAGAATACACAACTTCCCTTAGCAATTTGGCAATATCCATGTCAAGTCCATTTGATTGTCCTGCATCTTTCCTTTTTTTCTGTCTTTAATCCCTTTTTTTACAAAATAGCATATTGTACTATATGAAATCCATGTTAAAAACGCTGTTTTTTGCAAAGCACTACAATCATTTGTAGATCTGAGGATGATTCCTTAGACATTTAAACAAATTTGTTTGGCGTCTGTACTTAAACAATTACCTTTTAAAACCCCTTGATTGTCCCCTGTAGCTTTTACTTCCCTGGCTTCTTCCTCTGCTTCCTCAACACTAGAAAATGAGCCATCACAACTATATGAGTCTAAATCACTGGCCAGATCACTCTTATTATTTCCACCACAAATATAATTGTCTTTTTTGTGCACCCACGGTCTCCATAAGCCGACACAAACACTGGTCGAAACATTTTCAGGTCTTAAGTATAATACCAAAACAAATCCACAAACACAAATAAAAAAAACTAATACAAAAACGGCCCAAAAATTTATCTGGGTACGGCCCCGTAATCCGCAAAATCAGTGGGATAGAGAGAGATACACAATCACTTGCACAACCTAAAGTAGGAATCGCCAGATCGCAGGTGTTTTATCTTTGTTTAATAGACTAGCTAAAAAGAGGTGACAGTCTGGGAGTGCTGCAAGTGTTTAAAATAATTTGTAAAATGCTTGGATTTTAGTCCGCGGTCAATTTTTTTGTATTATTTTCTTGTGATGTTATTTTCTTTTTAAAAATGGACATTTTCAAAAGAAAAATAAAAAAATAGTGTAAAATATGGGATTTTACGTATATTTAAAATGATTTCATTGATAAACTATATAAAATTTTGCCATTTAAACATGTATATCATGCGACAATAAATACTACATAGACGCACGGACTATTTAGTGCGGCATCTGCGACACATCAAAGATTCTAATAGATCTCTGAACTGGACTTTACATCAAGTATTCACCAAAAACATTAATTAGAAACCTTATAAATAAGTTCTGTCACAAAAATTTCTCAAAATGCCTACCGTCTTGCTCCAAACACAAATCAGCCGTACGTGCGAAAGATCTTCTAACTGCACGAAGCATGGAAAGCGTAATATGTCTAAAAGACTCTTGTATGCGCTCCACCATATCTTTCCAGGGAGATTTCCACACCTTCTTACAAGAAGAAATCTAGAAGCGTTAATTACGGTGACCTAGGAGGCTATACAGTGGGAGCTATCCAAGTATAATAAATATGTATACGAAAGTTAATTTTAATAACTAACCTAGCCATCCAATTTATCTGTTAACAAATTGATGTATGATATGTTTCTTGACATTTGCACTGAATGGGGTACCATTCCACTGTAGCTACATCTGAGGCCTTACAAATTCGGAAAGCGCGGAAAATTCTCTATTAAGAAATTTAAAAAACTTTTGTTACGATTTTCAAAAAAGTATGAACCAATAACAAAATCCTGTACTATTGCACCCCAAACATTGATGCTCTATCTGTGTAAAATTATTGATAAAACTCGATGGGGTTTTTCTGTGTCTTCAAAGACATTTTACTATGTAGTCCGGATCTGGTACTTAACAAGATTTTAAAGACGTAAAAAGGAGCCACCTTGCACCGGGTGGTGCAAATGGGTGCTTTCACGGTCATTCATTGATAAAAACACTTATCAGATATACGCAGACCGAGTATATCTGCAGATTTTTTAAACATTCTTGGTAAAAGTCCACATAGCAAAGATTCTAAATCTTTCGACCTTCAAGGTGGCAATTTATAACAATGTGTCAAAATAAACTCCAAATACCGAGAACTCTCTAATATGCAATTTAGCCCTCCGGATAGGAATCCCGAGGTTGCCAATAGTATGTTTATAGCACATAAAAATATACTGTTAATATACTGTATACTGTAATAATACTGTTCCTCAAGAAACCTTAATCGATTTGTGGCTAACATATCAAACGTTATAGAGTTTTTACAACGTTTTTTTTTTTTTAAATAAATCCTCTGCATATGGTAGTTTAAATGCTCAGAGATCCGCATTATTATTAATCTTATTATTAATATATAAAAAACGGCCTATATATAAAATACGAACTAGGATCCGGAGGTTGTAATATCATTTATCAATAATGTTAATGCAGATAGCTTAAAAAAAATATTTCTTCTAAATTGTCTACTCGACGTACGTTCTGCTGGCTTCAGTACATAGAATACAAACAACTTCTTTAATTAAAATCTCCAGTAATATTAAATCTAAATTAGGCATTCAAATATTTATTCCAGATCTAATAAAAATGTCATAATAGTCATAATACACAGCCGTGTATTTAAGGAGATTGATTAAGGAGTTATTAAGTTAATTATAATATTAGGATTTATTTGAGGAGATGATTTAAAAGAGGATTGAGAATCCCCTTTTTTTAGTGACAACTCTAAATTATGTGTAGCTTCTCTTGTTTTGAAATATATTGATATAACAAAGAACATTCGAAATGACAATTTAGATTTTTTATTTTTGGCATTTAAAGAACCACATAAACACGCGTCTAAAGACACGAATAATAGATGGATTAAGGATACTTTGCATAAATCTGGTGTAGACATTTCAATTTTTAAACTATACTTTCACCAGACATGCCTCTATTTCCTCTTCACAATATGCGCAATGTAAATTTAATTTTGAAACCAAAATACTATACTAAAAACTGAATATAAGC
The DNA here is from genome assembly GCF_022605725.1 of Anthonomus grandis grandis. Classification (NCBI taxonomy): domain Eukaryota; kingdom Metazoa; phylum Arthropoda; class Insecta; order Coleoptera; family Curculionidae; genus Anthonomus; species Anthonomus grandis. Next base: position 3,144,452 of record NC_065562.1, on the reverse strand, counting down.
TGTTTACTCACGATATTAATAATTTTTGTTGTCCTTCTTGTCTGTAGATGTATTATATATTACGATATTTATACATCAATAACATTTTATCTAAAGTTATAACTTTATACAGTGCTTTCATTTCAAAACAATCCACCCTTAATAACTTTCTTAAAAAAAAAAAAAAAAAAAAAAAAACACGTCAAATTAGATATACAGGGGGACGTTTAATTATGCATTTACTGAAGTTCTGTCAATCACCTCCTCAACTCTCACGAGATGTGTTTAATATGTCAAATAGGAACCCCCATCGTGTGATACATCATAGTAAGGAGCGTAAAATTCTCTATTCAACGGTACCAAAAAAAATTAAATCGGTAAATGTGTAAGCAAATAGTTAGCGAAAATGTCTAGAAATAATGAATATTTTATTTACGCCAAACTTTGGTATGTTAAATGGCTACCCCATGGTGTGATACATTATTTTAAAGGGCATTCATTATGCTGTCAATGGTTGTAAAAAAAAAAATAAAATTGATTGACCAAGAAGCAATTAAAGTGTAAATCGGTAGGGTAGAAAAACAAATTAGTTTAACAAATTTATTTTATTAAATGTTCAAAATGCGCGCCGTTATTAGCAAGATAATAAAAAAGCCTATTTTCAAACTCCTTACGAACATTGGCAAGGGTCTGCCTGCTAATTTCTCTGCATTCTTGAAATATTCTATTTTTTAAATTCTCAATACTCTCAGGTGGGGTTTTATAAAGTTTGCTTTTTAAGTAGCCCCAAAGAAAAAAGTCTAGTGGGGTTAGGTCCGGAGACCGCGCAGGCCATTCGATTGCACCACGTCTGCCAATCCACTTTTCTCGAAAATTTTCATCAAGCCCCTCTCGAACTACCAAAGTGTAGTGCGCGGGAGCTCCATCCTGCTGAAAATGTATATTATTTTCATTCAATAATATAGCACCATGTTGATCTACTTGATTTTCCATAGATTGGATGATGGAAGAGTATATTGCATTTTCTAAAAGGTTTAAATAAATTTCGCCAGTCAAATTTTCTTCCAAAAAAAATGGCCCGATTATTTCATTCCCATAAATTCCTGCCCAAACATTTTTTGGGGATATTGGGTATGGCCTTCCCGAAAAACATGCGGATTTTCATTATCCCAGTATCTACAGTTATGTCTGTTCACCAGGCCATTTAAAAAAAAGGTCGATTCGTCACTGAAGCAAATGTTCTACAATAAATGGGGATCGTCGTCAATTCGCTGGCACATCACTTCACAAAATTGAATTCTCCTATCAAAATCATTTTCTCCGAGTTCATGAAGAATATGAATTTTATAAGGAAAGAACTTATTTTTTTTTAAACTTTATGTACCGAACCAGTGGAAATATTTGTTAGTTTTGCGGCCTTTGGTATAGACAAAGTTGGATCCATAGCAAATTGTCCTAGTACTTCAACTTGGCATGCTTCATCAACAACTCTATTTTCATATTTTTTCTTATTGCAAATCGATCCCGTCTCTTCAAATTTTCGTATCAATTCTAATACGTATTTATGGCTCACGTTTTTATCTTGATACCTTTCATTAAATGCTCTCGCGGTTCTGCGAGCACACCGATCTTGAGCTCCATAAAGGAAAATTATTTCTATTCTTTCGGCTAGCGTATACACTATTTTATGAACTCACTGTTTTAACTAAAATTGAAAAATTGCACGCGTAAAACTGACAGTTTTAACAATAATAAATCGCCTGCTTTTTAAACGCCTTAAAAATGTAAGGTATTGCAGTGTTTTTTTGTACCTATTAGGTAGGTTTCGCAAAAAATATAAGTGAAATAAATACACATACAAAGTTATAAGACTGCAAAGATTTTTGCAAAAAATTTGAAGACACTCTTTTTTCTCGCAAAGAACGGTACACATTCTTTACTTAAATAAATAAATAATTTGCTTGAACTAAATGTACTGTTTATTACCACACATTTTAACTTCTAAATTGCTTGTATTTTTTTTTTTGATGATCTATTATAAAAAATGTAAGAATTTTAAAATGATGTAGGTACCACACTAAAAGTATTCATTTAAAATACCAAAGTTTGGCGTAAATAAAATATTCATTATTTCTAGACATTTTCGCTAACTATTTGCTTACACATTTACCAATTTCATTTTTTTTGATACCGTTGAATAGAAAATTTTACGCGGCTTACTATGATGTATCACACGATGGGGATTCCCATTTGACATATTAAAATGAGGTTAGCTGGAGGTGATTGACAGAACTTCAGTAAATGCATAATTAAACGTCCCCCTGTATATCTAATTTGACGTGTTTTGTTTTTTTTTTTTAGTTATTAAGGGTGGATCGTTTTGAAATGAAAGCACTTTATATCTTTATATGAAATGTTACAGTTTCAAGATAACATTATTCAAAAAAAAATAATAATAATAATAATGGTTAATGGATTACAAAATGTAATTTGTTTTACTTAAAAATAAAAACCTTTAAACATCTACATAGTAAAATATCTTTGAAGTGGATGCAGAGAATAATTAATAGATCGAACTTCACAGGTAAGTTCGTTTGATCTATTAATTATAATTGTCATACATCATATAACAAAGAATAAATGAATTATGGTCAATTTTTTTACTTGTAAGAAAAAAAATATTATTTTTAAATGAAATAAGCATCAGGGATCATTATTACTTATCTTTACTACTATTATTTTACTATACTAAACTTATTACAACTATCACTATCTATTCACTTTTTTTTCTTATTAAAACGTGTTCGAAATGGAATTGAACAGTGACAAAGCGCTTGTAGGCGCTTGCCTTATCCCTTGCTTTTATCGCTTGATAAAGGCAAACTTGTTGGTATCAAATTGAAGATCAAAGAATACTCTATCAAAATGCGTTACTAAATACAGGGTGTTCCATTTAAAAAAATAGCGTAAAATTGAATTAAAAATGTCATTATTTCAGTAACGATTTTGATCACCCTGTATAAAAAAAATTAATTTTGAAATTTCGAAAGATAATAAAATTTTCGAGAAAAATTCTTTAAATTCTTAATAACTAGCCAACTTCGCATTTTAGGGTTAAAAAAAAAAATTGGTATAGTATATACTCAATTCCCCCTATTAAAGATTTTTTCCGTTTCAAGATTTAGTCACAATCGAGCACCGCGATAATATATTGACACCCTGTATATTTTAGTGAGTAGTTCGTTTACGAGTTTGCTAGCGTTACATGAACATTGATTTCTTGATTATTTCGTTATTTCATTTCGTTTTGGAACAATTTTATAAATTAATTTTTGCAATGTAATAATTATTCTACGTTTAAATAAGAAATAATAAGGAATAATAAGAAATTATGGCAGGAAGTGATACAGACTCTGAATATGAAAGTGGTGCTCCAGGACCATCAATTAAGAACAAATTACGTACGGAAATTGTGCATAAATATACATGAAGCTAAAGAAGTTTTATTTCAGTCGTGTGGTCTCAAGCGCACTAATTTTTTTTATTATTTTTTTTAGTTCAAATCTTCTCATCTATTAATGAACGAACTAATGAAATGAACTAGCTAATTTAATAATTTCTAATTTTTATAAGTTATTTTTTGTTTTTGTTTATGAAGTAAAAAAAAACTTTAACAAATTATGAACTCACAGCTGAACTGGTATTACTAGATGGAATTTGGACTAGAACTTTCAGTAGGAAAATTTATTAAACATTTGAGGTTAGCGGCACGCAATGTTTGTTCACGGAGCGCCATCTACTTTTTAACCATACTTTTAATTTTATAGGTATAGGTAGAATATCCTTAAATCTAATAGGTGTAAAAATCCGTAATCGCCGTGATTGTTTCCCCTCCAACGACTCAGAATATTAAAGAAAGAAACACATTAGATGTCCGTTGGCTCTAACCAGTGGCGGCTTTTCAGGAACGGCAGGGTTTTTACCCAGAAATTTTATAAAATATAGTTACCTAAAAAGATATTTTTATTTTTTTAAATTGCCTAGTTAAGTCTCTTAATTTATTTCAATAACTAACACTACATTATAAGTTAAAATACCTTGCTTCTCAGACCTATAATAAAAAAAGGTCCATATTCGATCCGAGCATGGGGAGCTACAACAAATAAGACACCACCATCAAAAATCCCCGCGCTTCCGAGCGATCCGAACATAATAAAATTACTAATAATCTGGTCGGCTAGCAGTGTTGCCAGAATGATTTTTGTATATGTAACAGACAAGCCAACCAAAATGTAATAAAATGCCATACAAATGTAACAGATTATCACTTATTACTAAAAATACAAATTATTCACAAAACTTCGTGTCGCCGAGTTAGTAAAGACCTAAAAGCAATTTTTAACGGACAAAATGATTGATAGGAAAAAAGTGAAATAAAAAACACATATATGGTATGCTCCTACATTTCCTGCAACCCTCAATACACCCAAATATAAGAAGCAGTGGGTGTGGCCGAGCGAAGGATTCTATTTTTATGTTTCACCATTTTATGAATAAAATCTAGTCATTATTTTATCGAAAACTTATGGATATATTACCTAATATTATTACTATTAGAAAATAAAATTAATAAAAAACTCATTTAACGTCTTTTATTTCTTTATTTATATAGGATTATTATAGATCTAAAAAATACCAACAAAAACAGAACGCACCAAAGATAATTCTTAGATATCTTACAAACCTAATGAAAAAAAATCACATGACTGTAAGTATAGGAACGATAGGAACTAATATGAATACAAATAATCTAGGTAATAATACAAAAACTTTTGGTACATCAGACTTAAGAAAATTAGATTAATTATATGTATAATAGGTACTTTAAATGCACTTTTAAGCCACTAATAGGTTCATAAACCATAAACTTAACTTACAAACAAAAATTAAAAACTCCAAAAAAATATTTCAACCAAGAACATTTCTTAAAAATTAATATGTAGATATAATACTTCAGGCAGATACTAATACATAAACTTAACAAGAATAAATCACTAATTCCTAAAACAAATCAAAAATGGCAACCAAAGATTAGTTCTAGGTTAGAAAAATAGGAACATAAATTCGTCATAATAAAATAATCATTATAGTTAATCAATAATTAATTTTTTTCTTTAATAAAGAAGGTGACGGTTCCCAATTATAACAGATCTGGTCATTTAACATTTCTTTGGTATGTAAAATGGTATCTAGTGTTTGAATTTTCAGACGATTTCTCAATTTCGTTTTCAGCAAAGTTACTTGCGAAAATCTTCGTTCAGCCGCAGCAGATGAATGGGGTAGAGACAAAAGACTTTGCATTAACTTTGTTAGATTTGGAAACATTAATTCATTTAAAGTATTTTTCATTAAGAAAATGTTTGACCAGAATGTTTCGAAATCTATAGCCTCTATTTTTTTTAATTCTGATAAATCAGCTAACATTCTCCACTCAATATTTAGGCTTTCAATATCATCCACTAGTTGGGGAAAATAAGTTTGTACTAGGTAATGAAATGCTGGGATTGCTGGGTTTTTCACCAGACATTGCCACTTGCAAGTTTAAGATTTTAAGAAAATTTAAAACAAAAGTCAAATCTTTTTTTTATTTGCGTACAAAGCTCAATATAAAAATCTAATGCTCTTAATTTAAAGTTATGAACTTCATTTTTTTCAATGTTGGGCTTTGTCATTAAGGCTTCAGTTTTAGCACCAAAATAAATTTGATCTAAGGAAAGGAAATTAGATGGATTTTTTTTATCAAACTTTTTAAATGTTTAGGCGAAAAATGAAAGAATTTTATGTGCTTAGCTTTAAAAATAGTAAAATGTAATAGATTTAGAGGGTAATGTAACAATGTAACTAATTAAGCTGAAATGTAACAGATTTATTACAAATGTAACAAACTGGCAACACTGTCGGCTAGCCGGACCCGCTTCCCCAGCCAATAGGATAAACACTGAGAAATAAAAGGAAAAATTAGTGGGTAGGCAACCCAACAAACACCGTAAAGTGTATTCGATCAAACGGCAGGTACTAATTCAGTTTTGCCGGTTTGTTTTGATTCGGTGTGAAAGCGGGGGATTTGTCGCGTATTGATTTGTTTTGATCTGCGGGAAATATCATTTCGGCGTCTTAAAGTGTTTCACTTCGTTTAAATTTAATGTACGATTTTAATTAGTGATACTGTGGTTTATAATTGCAAAATTTAAAGAAGTTGAAGTGATAAATTTAAATATAGGTTCTTAACCTAGCTTTTTTTATTTATATGAACTGCGGACTAAAATTATATAGTTATATAAAAGGTAAGACAATATTGGTAAGCGTTAAGTGAAAAACTTAAAAAAAAAATAAAAAATGAGTAACGGAAGGGTGCAAGAAACTGATGAAGCAATGGTTGTAACTATAAGTACAAGTACCAATAGGTCTGGTATTGTTAATTATATTTTAGAGCATGGGTTTTCCTCTTTATCGTTTGAAGAACAAATTTTTATTAAAAATAAAGGTCGTCCGTTGCCTAAAATGTCGGGGCTTATAAATATTAGTAAGGGAAGTAACAGGGCGTTTTCAGAAAATTGGTATAATAAATATTCATGGTTAACCGGGAGCGAAACAAAAAACAAACTGTTTTGTTGGCCTTGTATTTTATTTTCCATTAATAGGGGCAAGACTCAAAATCCGTGGTGTGGTGTGAATCTGGTTACGACAACTTAAAAGAATTATTCAGGGCCTTACAAAAACATGACATTTCTAAATAGATCACACTTATAGTCAACTTAAATTTGATTTATTTGGTAAGCAAAATATCTATATGTCACTAGATAATGCACAACGTGAAAACGCTATTGAACATAATGAAATTGTCAAAAATAATCATGCAGTTTTACGTCGTTTAATTGATATTGTTATATTTTTAAGTTGTCAAGAAAAAACATTCAGTAAATCAGGGTAACTATAGAGAATTAATTAAGTTATTTAAAAAATACGATTCGGAATTTTCTAAATTATTATCTGATTCGAAAACATTTAGCGTGGTCTCAAAAACAGTGCAAAATGAATTAATAGAGTCAATAAGCCATATTTTAAATAAAAACCATTGAGTCAGAAATAAACGAATCCACTTGCTTTTCTCTAGAAGTGGATGAAACAACGGATATTTCTTGTCACACCCAATTGTCAATTGTTGTTCGATATGCGCTACACGGGGAGATTTATGAGAGATTTTTAGGGTACAGAGATATCAGTAAGAGTCACAAGGCTGAATATATTTTTAATATTATAAAGGAAAATTTTAATAACTGCTTTGATATAAAAAATAAATTAGTGGGACAAACTTATGATGGTGCTGCAGTGATGTCAGGCGAACTAAATGGATTACAGGCAAAAATTAAAACTTATGCCCCACAGGCGTTATTTACTCACTGTCATGCACACCGCATGAATTTAGTTTTGCAAGATCCCTGTAAAAAAAATTAAGGAATGGCGTATTTTGTTTTGCTAACTTAACCGGGTTTGCTTCATTTTTCTCAACCTCGCCTAAACGCACTTATATCTTAGAACAAATTGCTTTTAAAAAACTTCCAACGGTTTCTCAAACGCGATGGAATTTTAAATATCGTTTAATTTTCACTGTAGCAGAGTTACGTGAGCAACTTTTGGAAGTTTTTGAATTAATTATTGAAGGAGATGATTTTTAAAATGACGACATATCGATCCGAGAAGCATTTGGTTTACAAAAATTATTAAATGATTACACTTTTAACGTCTTTTTAAATATTTAAAAAAAAATTTTTACTCAGATTTAATTTTTAATATTGTTCAAAATCAATCTACTGACATTATTTATTCAAGAAACAGAATTACAAAACTTTTAGAAAATCTGAAAGAATTTCGTAGACATGATAGTAATTTTGAACACAAAGAAGTGACGTTTTGGACTCTCTTGATATTTCTGAACCTCCTAAAAAAAGACGAAGACAAAATGATGAGCAAGACATAAATCCTGAAAAACGTGCCTATTTTGAAATTTTAGATACCATAACAATGCAAATAGAGACGCGCTTTGCAAATTTCGAAGATTTAAAAATTTTTGATCTTTTTGAACAGACAAAATTTAAAAATTATTTTAAAGAATTTCCAAAATACTTTACAAATTAGATACATTATTTAAAAATTATCCAACATTTTTTAATTCACTAAAATTAGAAAATGAATTAAAAGTTTTATATGATGATCCGGATATTTTTGGGAGCTGGGATAGGTTAAGAGATGTATACAGTTTTATATATTGCAATTCTTTACAAAAAACAGTGCCCGAAATAAATAAATTATTATCATTAATTCTCTCATTACCACCTTCACTTCTCACCTACACTTCTGCCTCAAATGAACGGGATTTTTCATGTCTTAAAAGAATTAAAACATATTGTTGAAATACTATGAAACAGGAAAGAATGTCAAGCTTGTCACAAATCTCGATAGAAAAAAAAACTTTTAAAGTCGTTACAAAAAACAGATAAATTCTACGATGATGTTATAACTCATTTCGCTACTACAAAACAACGTAGACTAGAGCTCATTTATAAACATGTTTAGTTTATCAATTTACTTGAAAAAAAAACCGCTAAAAACCAAAAAATAAAAAATGTAAAAAAAACAAAAAAAAAATAAAAAAATTTAGAAAAACAAAAAAAAAACTGAAATCTCCTATGATGATTAATATAGCTTGTTTTTTTAAAAATATTTTCTGAGGAGAACAAACAAAAAGATCCTGCCGATCCTGTCAAAAAATTCACGAGCCGCCACTGGCTCTAACACAATACTGCCATCTATGTGATGTGTTCACCTCACGTTATTACCCGAATAGTGCTAATTCCCCACTTTCCCCTACATATAAACTATCATTTTGGAGTATTGCATTGAACATACTGCCACTGTTATTTTTTGTTATTGAATTTCTCTGTACTCCATTAAAAATTATTTATTTATATTACCAGATTTATTGCTAATATTTATATTTTTAAATATTGTAGGTTTGAAAAACTAGTAAAACGAACAGGCAAAATGCTAGCCCCTGCAATCTATATGTTACTGTATCATCGAGAATCTGCTGAGCAAGATAAAGAAGAGCAAACACAAGGAAAGCATAAATCAGCCACTCTTAAGAATAAAGTGTTAAAGGAAACTAAATTGATACCGAAAGTAGTCTACGAAATGGAACAATTCAGTAAATTTATCATTCAACTTAGTAAAAAAACTAAATACGATTTATCAAAGTATGTGGGGCAAGGGACCACAAGAGGATTTAGGATTAAGCTAGATGGTTTGCAGATACTTAATGGTAAATATTACTTACTTATATACAGGGCCCATTAAAAACAGCTCAGAAAGGTTACGAATATAAAACCTTTCAAAAGTCCTCGGACAGGTAACTTGTTGTTTTCAGGAAGACATATTTACATATAAATTTCATCATCATAACTTCAACCCAATCCAGCTTAAAATTTTTCCAACAGATGTCACAACTATTGTGTTATTTTTGAGTCAAAATCAAAGGAGTAGTTTGTTTTATGTATAAAATTACGCAACTTTGCTAACATTTAATTAAAATTAAAATTATGTATTGAAAATTGATGTAATTTAAAAAAAAATACAAAAAATATACCATCTAATTAGAAGGAAACAATGATGATGATATATATATATATTTATATATATATATATATATAATATTATATATATAATATTATATAAATAAATATATAAATATATGGGATACCCATAAAAAATATCCTCTAATATACAGGATCCTGCAACAATGCGTCGGTCTTTCATGAAGCCTAAAAAAAGGGTTAATATTTTCTTACTTTTTCAAAATAGTGAATAAAATTTCTATTCAACAGTGCCAAAAAAAATTAAATCGGTTGCGGTACCACCGAATAGTGAGCTAAAATGTCTGGTAATAATAAATATTTAACGACATCATACATTGTTATATCGAATGGCTATCCTATTAGTATGGCTATCCTTTTAGTATGATACTTCATTTTAAAAGGCATTCAATTTGCCACTCAGTGGTATATATTTAATCAGTTGACAGAATTTATTTTATTAAGTGCCTAAAATGCCAAAGCGCCAATAACGGAGCATATTGGCGAGACTGTTTAAAGCAACAAGAACATTGGCAAGTTTGTTCGCTAATATCTCGAATAATTCGGTTCTTTAAATCATTAATTAAATACTTCCAAAGAAAAAAATCTAGTGATGTTAAGTCTGGCAAGCGTGCGGGCCATTCAATTGCACTACGCCTCTCAATCCACATCCATAGAAGCTGTTTATTAAGCCACTCTCGATCTGTCAAAGCATAGTCTGGGAGAGCTCCATCTTGTTGGAAATACAAATTATTTTCATTTAAAGTTTTAACTATTTTTTATTCTTGTTCCAAAGCTAGCTCTACTAAGCGTTGTGTTTTACGCCGTTGTCTTAATGAATAAGACTGTCTTGTATATATTTCCTGAGATAATCTATCAATCTCTTCTCTAAGTTCGGCTATAAGGTCATCTTTTGCTTCCCTTTCATTATTAAAGTCCAAGTCTTTTTTGTTTAATTGTTTCTTCTAAAGAATGATTTGATTTCAAAACAAGATCCATTTTAGTTTGAGCATATTGAAGACACTGATCATTATTTCCTTTTTCTTCAAAACATTTTTTAGACCAAAAGATTTATTTTCGACATTTTTTTTGTCACCTCTACAATCCCTTTCTGAGCAGCTAGAGTGAAAGATATCAAAACATGCTACACAACAAAATTAGTGATGTAGTTTGGTAGCACATTTAAACTTAAATTTCTTTACAGTTTCAGACATTATTAACTTAACAGTCTGAAATACGCTAACGTTGTTAACGTTAAAATAATATACGTCAGGCCTAACCTTCAAAAACGTCTAATATTTAAAAAATTCTGATAATGACCCCTGACCAGTTATTTTAATAGATTGAATAAAAAATCGTTACCAAGAGAATGACCCAATTGGAATCTTTTTAGAATTTTTAATGTTTATAATCATTGGAATAGTTCAGAACTATTGTATTAGTTAAATCAAATCAAATGAACAGTTTTACGTACATCAATTTGATTAATTTCAATATCAATCTGTAGATCGCGGTTTACCTAACACACTTTCCTAACAAATTTCAAAATTTTTGGTTGGGTATTTCTCGTGTTTTACACACACTTTGTCAACAACCTAACAAACAATTTAAACCAAAGGTATAATCCTTGACTATCTATGCCTAAGTCATCAGATATACAAGAATTAAAATTACTATACATTGCGTTATCAAAAAAAAATTGAATATATATATACACGGTGCCTCCGATTAAGTCGGCACTATTGGTATCTTTGTTAATATTTAAGATACAGGGTCGGTTAAATTAGCAAACTAGTAGGATTTTTTCTGTTGATGAAAACACAAAAAAAAATTGAACATCGCGCTTTCGAGAAAATGTGAAAAATCTACTTTTGTTAAATGGAATCCTCTGTATATTTTTACATAAATCAAAAGATAATAATTTTTTTAATAAAAAAGTTTATTTACACTAATAGCCTAAACCTAAAAATAACAAAGTTGTAGCGATATTAGAAATTTTGTCAAATTTAGGCAAGTTGGCTTTGAAATAAATAACATCAAATAAAACTACTAATTTACGATAAATGAGCAAAAACATTGCCATCTTGTTTAATACATTTCTGAGCACACGCCTTGTAGCTTTTAAGATTGATCTTCTATCTATTGATCCAATTATTTGCCTAATATGTATTTGACGTTCATCAACGGTTCTGTATATTTTATACATTTCATTTTTTATGTAACCAAAAAAATAAAAATCTAGAGGGGTTAGGTCTGGTGACCTAGGTGGCCAACGAATCGGGCCACGTGTCGCAATCCATTTATCGTCAAACAGTCTATTAAGTAATATTCTTACATCATTTAGTTGATGGGGAGGTGCTCCATCCTGTTGAAAATAGATTTGTTGCCGACTCTCCAAGTTAACATTATCCAAATAATCTTTCAGCGCTCCAGATAATATGAGATCAACATATCTCCTTCCAGTCAAAGTGCCATCATAAAACACAGGTCCTATTACTTGGCTTCCTATTAACCGCACCAAACGTTTATACTAAATTGATTTTGAGGATTTCTGGGATCAGTAAAGAAAAGATTTTCTTGGGACCAATAGTGTACATTTTTACGTTTAAACATACCTTTGTTTGAAAAATTAGCTTCATCGCTCCGAATTATACGGTTTAAAATATTATCATTAGCTTCATATGCATTACATAACCAGTTGCAAAAAACAAGTCTTCTTTCGTTATCGCCAGGCAACAAAGTTTGTACTGGTCGATACTTATATGGCACAAATTTGTGTTTCTTTAAGACCCGTCAAATTGTTACTAACCTCACACCGTAAGCTCTTGCTAAATCTCTAGTTGAGCTTTCCATATGAGCTTCAAAATATGCCAAAATATAAATTTCAACATCCTCGCTTACTATAAATTGGTTCCTTTTTCTAGTTCTTTTAAACACGTTTTCGTTACTTCTAAATTTTCAGTAGAGAATTAAAAAGTATGTACGGTTTGGCAAGTTACGAGTCTGGAATCTCTGGCGGTACTCTTCTAGCGCTCTGTCACTATTTTTTCGACATACAAGGTAACGTACTAACATATCACATTTTTCAATATGGGTAAAAGGCATTTTACTAATTTAGATTTTACAAAAATCATAAACTTTGCTAACATGTAACTGTCGGTATTTCTTTATTTAATAAAATCTCTACGGCTACTGTCATTTTATTATTCAAACAATGATTTATTTGTTTTGCTCTCAAAAAGTTCAAGGCCAACTTGCCTAAATTTGACAAAATTATTAATATCGCTATAACTTTGTTATTTTTAGATTTAGGCTATTAGTGTAAATAAACTTTTTTATTAAGAAAATTATTATCTTTTGATTTATGTAAAAATATACAGGGGATTCCATTTAACAAAAGTACACTTAATCGGAGGCACCCTGTATAGACATATAGTTAAAATTGCTTGAAATATTAATACACATTCAAAATAAGAACCACAAAAAAGAGAGTATGATTAATTATGGTATACATCATATTTCTAAGGTTGGCTACGTACTTGCTTAGTTAACATTAAATATTTTAGATAACAATTATTATGCTAATGCACCTCTTTACATAGCTAGTCTTCCGATCTTAATTTATAACTTTTTAAAATTTAAATTCGTGATTTCTTTGAAAATAATGTTCAGCTAAGCACAAATAGAGGAAGCGAACGGTTACAAATATCTTTTTCAGTAAACTATTGTTTTAAAAACAAAATGTTTTTTAATAGTTTTTATTTTTTACATATTCACCATACTTTTATTTACATTTCTAGAAAGCGAAGAAGCAATTGATGAATCCATCGCAGACAATGATGAACAAGATATCGCGGATGAAGAAGGTTCAGATGGAAACCATGGTGATACAACTTCTCCTGCGGATAACAATCAGGAAAATCTTGATCCGCAAATGATTGCTTCTGCGCCCAAGAAACCTAAACTAATATACTAGAATAATATAAGTATGTAATATTTTAATCGTTTTACAAAGTTTTTGTTATTCTTGTTTGAAATGTAAAACATTTGTTCATGTGTTTCAGTTTAAATTTTTTATACTTGTACAATAAATGTTGTTGAAAAGTATGAAAAAAAATTTTTTTAGACCTCTTGAAGCAGACACAAGACACATTTGAACAGAGAATATTGGTGCTGATATTTAGGGCGACTATATTTTAGGGTCATTTTTATTGATTATACTTTAAATGCCCAAAAATACCTTGAGTTGCATAGTTCATTTAAACATAGTTCTTCCACCATTTAAATCCTCCCTGATTTAGACTTGGGATCGGTCTATTCAATAAGACAGTTGAAAATAGAACGCTCATATGCGATTATGGTAAAAGAATTTTTAACAAATACTTTTCCTAACCGTCTTATTAGTGGAACTGTAGATATTAAATAGCCTCCTAGGTTTCCTTAGAACTTTAATTTTATTTTTGTATAATGCTTAAATTCTACTTTTATCACAGTGTGTAATTTATTTTTATGAAATCCTGGTTATCGTGCAAAAACGTTCCTATTCGGGTTCCGATTTACGTTCCGGTTAACGCTTTATAAAATTAGGTAAATTATAAATTTGCTAACGGCCGACGTTTCTGTTGTATCACGCATGTCCAGAATGAAAAAAAAAGTTTGAAAGTGGATGGGAACCAAATCACATAAAAAAGAAGGAGAGAAGAAATAATCATATTTTTCCTTTTTCCTTGTTTTTATTTTGGTTTACGATTTTTTGAATTTGAAAATTATGATTTTCTATCTTATAAAGACTTGCGTTAATAAAATAATAAAATGAATGTGGATGATGATAAAAGTGGCCTGCTAAGTGCCCAGTCAAAATAATCGACGTCTTCTCTTCTATTTTTAACTCACTAGTAACTGGTACTTACCCTGATTATTATGATATTTAAAATTCCCGAAAAATTACGATATTTTGTTGGCTGACGTTGTCGTAGTGCTCGACGCGTGCCCGAGGTGTTGCTCGCGTGGAATTTGAAAATAAAAGAAAAGTTCTACTGAAGGACTTCTTCGTAAACAACATTTTTTGTTTTGCCTTCTTGTGCCAGAATTATTAAGTTTTTTGGTGAACTTGTTCTAGAACAGGCTATATAGAATTGTCCATGCATAAAGCAATCCTGTCTCAAATCAATCCCTGCTATCTTTGAGTCTGGTCCTGCGACTTGTAATAAACAAACCAAGAAATTCTTCAAAGAAAGAGATGAGAAGCTTCCTTCTGTGTGCCGCCTATTACTTCGTGAACGCAGCCTCAGGATAATATGTGTACCTCATGATAAAAACTTTAAAAATTGTTCTGCATCTACAAACGGTCCCAATAATAGAAACTTATGTATTTTTTTTTTATATGATCGATAGGTTGAAGCGATGTTAGTTTTTATCAAGGACAAGCTCTAAATATTTACAACTTTACACATTCTGTAATCCAGTTTTTAATAAATAAGTTAAGTTATTTAAGATAAGTATTAACAAAGTTTACTGAATAAAATACAAGTTGCTTCACTCGGCGAAAAACCTTTTATCTTTCGATCTCAAAGGCAGGCCGCCGAGCTCCTCGCCGACTGGGTAGTAGCAAAAAATGTAAAGGGGAATTCGGGTAAAAAATAGCTATTATTTTACGAGTTTCGTCTAATTCGAACTGTAGGGGAAGACGGAGCACGATTTTATAATAACTTTATTATCTGGCATAAAATTATTATTTAATGTACCTACTTGGGAAAAATATGTAAATTGATAATACTATAAATTATTTGTTTTTATAGCCACCAAACTAAATAAATGTTACATTATCAAAGGTTACGTAATTCAAGAACTAAATGGTTAAATTTTTTTTTAATAATTATATTTTATTATAGTATTCTTATATAATAGATTATAATAATTTGCCAGTCCACTGAGTACTCACTGTGTAACCCAACAGATTCGATTGTAGGAGCGTCGCCCGGCAAATGAAGTGAGGGGCGGTGAATAGGTAATCCGGCGCGTGGAGCCCTGTGAAGCAACTTGTATTTTATTCAGTAAACTTTGGTATTAATATACTTATTTTAAAATTATTTATAACTGTTTCTTTGTTTAAATACCATATATTTTGTTTTAATTTATATTTAACCACCAGCTATAGTATCTAAGTGGCTAGTTACTAAATTATCCAGCCTATTAACATCACTATTGTGTAAACCCATACTGTATTATCTGCAAAGGTATAATACTGACCTAATAGACCTGAAAGTCTTAAACTTAATTCAAATAAAACATAAAAAAATATTATAATCCAAATTTTTTTTTATTGATCCTCAATATCATAACGTATTTACAACGTAAATTAAAAGAATGAAATTTTGGAAAAAAAAATGTGAGTCATGCAGCAAAATAAAATTGTTTACATTCAACGGACAGACCCCACTGAATACCCGGTTTTCGTCTGATCACCGAAGTTAAGCAGCGTGGTTAGTACAGATGTGTGACCGCTTGGAGGAAATACTACATCGTTGTGTTAATTTATTTTTTAAAACTTTTTAGTACTCTTATGCAAAAAGGATATTTTAATACCGCTTTTTAAAGTCAAAAATAAATATAGAAAGTTTCCTTCTTAGAACATTGAAAGGCCTTTCAATCCTTCCTCCGAAAATTGGAGGAACTTTTTAACCTCCAGAAATAGCTGCAAGCGAATTATTGATGAATGCAAAGAGAGTCACAACAACAGGATCAAAAACAAATTGCTAAACTGCCCAAATGGAACAAGATCTTTCTGGTCGGTATCGAAAGCCGTTAGTCAAGGATTTGCTAAGTCGGCCTCGCCACCCCTAACAGCAGATGATGGTTCTATCGCGGTAACAGCAAGGGAAAAAGCCAACTTACTGGGTAAACTCTTCGCGTCCAATTCTACTCTGCACTCGCAAGGCAAAACACCGCCATATTTGCCAAGGGTGAATTCATCGATGGGAGAAATTTCGTTTTCCCAACAAATTATAAATAAAATTCTTAAAAGCGTAGACACCAACAAAGCTTCTGGACCCGATGGAATTCCAGCCCTAGTACTAAAACGTTGTGCAGACGAATTGACTCCTCCCTTATGTAGACTGTTCAGGGCATCGTATAAACAGGGCTCATTTCCAACAAGCTGGAAAACTGCTCAAGTGCAAGCTGTACCCAAAAAGGGTAAGAAGACGATGCCGTCCAATTACCGCCCGATTGCACTAGTTCCAGTAATATCAAAGATTATGGAGAAAGCAGTCAACCAACAACTGTTAAGATATCTGGAATCATCTGGACTAATCAGCGACCATCAATACGGCTTCCGAAAGCTTAGATCCACCGGCGATCTTCTGGCTTACGTCACACACTTGTGGACGGAGGCTATGGAGAAGCATGGCGAGTCCCGCTCAGTCGCTTTTGACATTTCCAAGGCATTTGACAGAGTGTGGCATGAGGGACTACTAACTAAGCTCTCCTCAATCGGCATACAAAACTCATTATTGAATTGGATCAAAAGTTTTCTTGAACAACGAACAATCCAAGTAGCCGTCGATGGACACCTCTCCGACAAATTTAACATTAACGCTGGAGTCCCTCAAGGATGCATTCTATCCCCCACCCTTTTCTTGATATATATCAACGATTTGCTAGGAACCACTGTCAATCCAATTTACAGCTTTGCGGACGATAGCACACTTATTTCCACATTTAAGTCCGCCAAACCAACGACAGCCGCAACTTCTCAGAATCTTAGGCAGCAACAAGTAGCTTCAACCAACAACGATATTAGAGCAATCTTGGAGTGGGGCGGTAACAATCTGGTCAATTTTAACGCTAAAAAAACGCAGGCTGCAGTATTTACGATGAAGACTAATGTTGATGTCCCGGAGCTGGTTATGGCAGGGAAAACATTGCCAATGAAATCATCTTTACATCTTCTAGGAGTCGAAGTCACCAACAGTGTGTCCTGGCATGACCACGTTACCGAGATCGCCAGGGCAGCTTCCAAAAAACTCGGAGTGCTTTTCAAAACGAAAAAACTGTATACACCGGAACAGCTGCTGACTCTTTATAAGGCTCAAATACGCCCTTCCCTCGAGTATTGCTCGCATGTCTGGAGCTCTGCACCCAAGCATAGTTTAAAGCTGCTAGATTCTATACAGAAGAGAGCTATTCGTCTTATCGAGAAACCAGAACTGACAAAGAGTCTGGATAGTCTGGAGCACAGGAGAACGGTGGCTGATCTCTGTTTATTCTACCGTTATTATCACGGTAAGTGCTCCTCTGAGCTGGCAGGCCTGATTCCACCCAGGTCTGTTCCGGCAAGAAGGACGCGTCTAGCAGTGGCGGCTCATCAACATCGAGTCCATCTGCCTACCCCAAGAACGTCGCTGTATCGGGACTCATTCATCTGGAGAACATCTTCTTTGTGGAACGGGCTTCCACCTCACATATTTCCCGACGCATACAACCTGCAGCGATTCAAGATAAATGCCCACAAATATCTTCGCGCAAGCACCACTCCAAGAGTGACATAGGACTTTCCTTTTGTGCTTGTGTTTACCATAAAAAAAAAGTCTTTTTATAATAATATAAGATAGTATTTATGTCAGTCGTCGAATGGAAGCGTAAACAGGAACGGATTTGCACTCTAACCAGGCTTTTAGAGTAACACTTTAATTTTCATTATTTAACACACATCATAATAATCATTTTGAAATTGCGATTCTATGTGGGTAATGATGATGTACGTGTCCTCCTTCCCTCTTATTTTTTAAATGCGTTTATATAAAAATTTGAAATTGGACACACATTAGCAACATAAATATTATTTTTTGGTCCCTAGCTCAATTTGCAAAACTTCAAAATGGTGGCGGGATCCCATTTTAAAAATTAAATAGTTTTTACATCGCTTAAAAGCTCTCACTGAATGCTTAATGGTCCTAGAATATTAAGTTATTACTTCTACCCATAGCAAAATGGTAGAAAATTTTATTTTTAGCATTTTTATTTCCATTTAAAATAATTAAACTTTAGGTAACACAGAGATGTAACTATGTCACTACAAAGATGTTGAAAATGTGCACCATTAACAGAGAACTCTTCACGAACATTTTGGAAAGTGGCAATCAATATTGCGACATGCATCAATTATTCTTTGACATACATCGAAGATAGGTTCTGGTTAGGACTAGTAAACTTATTTCAAGTAACCCCATAAAAAAAGTCCAGAGGTGTAAGATCAGGTGACCTGGCGGGCCACTCGGTAGGCTCTCCACGACCAATCCACCGATAAGTATTAGTCAATATTCTCTAACATTTATGCTAAAGTGAGGCGGCGCCCCATCTTGTTGAAAAACTCAAATTCATGAAGATTGTCTACAATCATTTCAAGGATCAGTGGTTCTACTACAATTTCCAACATGTTTAAGTAAAGGTCGCATGTCGAATTTTGGCGCAACAATGTGATTCGCTAATATGCCAGCCGTTTTTCTTTTTTGATCAGACAGAAATTCCATTGACAGCTCTATTGACGTTGTTGACAAAGACGGGGCGATTAAATTGTGTCGATTTTGCCGGGAAATTTAAAGCTGATCTATTGCGCAATAATTGATGTCATTCACAGAATTACAGAAGTTGATGCATTAACATTACCTATAATGCTAATATATATATATATATATTTAGATATAATTATAAATTAGCATCATAGGTATGCGAGTAAATTCTAAATAAAAAAGAACAGGACTAGTTTGTCTTTTAAATACTTTATTTTAAGGTGAAATGAAACAAATTTAACAGAGGGTTTTAAAACGCATAAATAGTTACAATACATTTTAAATTAAATACTCTAAACTGTAAGCATGGCATTAATAAGACCTTTTATATATGAATATGGTATTATTGCAGGTATGAAGTAATTTTTACTTAAATTTCTTTGCTTATTTAAAATCTTAATAATTTCTGGATTTTCAGGAAAAATTACATGCCTTTTTTCGTTTTAAGTGATAAAAACATTATAAGAAACAGGTAACAAACACACCTTAATAAAAAAGATGCTAAAAAAATTTCACCATTATGTTAATGAAAAAAAAAACATATATTTTTAACCATCTATACCATCAAAAAAAAATAGTAACAAACTAAAAAACGCTCCAAAATTACCTCATATTTTTCAAAATTGTTTTATTTCAAATATTTTTTATTTATGAAACCATAAAAGTACATGTATTATTAGAACTGGACTATTGACGATTGATTTTCCATGAATTGTCTTTATGTTGATCTACCTTCATTCAGAATTTCATGCGTGTTACTTCAGTAGAGTCTCGATATTCGACGTGATTTTAACTTTACATATTGAGTTCTTGTAAGAGGAATCCGCCACAACGAGAAAACGGCAATTTGTCAGAAGCTGACTATGTTAAAGTGGTTACTCTTCACAAAGAAGGATATACCCAAATTCAGCTTGCTGAAAGATTTAATGTGAACCATCTTTAGGGTTTTGAGTGGGTTTGCACAAACTGGTAGCAACATTAGAAAACCAGGCCAGGATTAAGGAACAGTTAAAACCTTTGCTAAAGATCGATTTCTACGAATTGATACCTTGAGGCAATGGTTTGTGAATAGCACTTCTTTACAGATTGAGTTCCTGGAGCATTAAAATTTTAGAATAAGTCAAAACACAATCCTAAGAAGGCTAGCGGAGTCCAATATTAGTCTTTGCGTTATGCTAGAGCAGGTACTAGTAAACAAAGACTAAAATTCGCTTGTGAACACGTTGGTTGGGAAAATTAAGATTGGGCACAGATTATGTCTAGCGATGAATCTAGTTACTGTATTTTTTCTGGCGATAGACATAATAGTTTACTGAAGGCCAGGAGAACGATATGCGCAGTTCAATATAGTGGGAACCGTTAAAGTTATGGTGGCGGGTCAGTAATGGTGTGAGGCGATATTAATATTGAGGTCCGCACAGAATTAGTACTTGTAGATAGAGGACGGCTTACTGCACAGAAGTACATTTCAGAAGATCAGGTAGTCCTATTTGCCACTCTATGTTAGAGATAATTTGCTGCTTATGCACGACCGCACGTGGCAAGCTAGTAATCCACGATGCATTACTACCATCCATCCATGGATGCATGGTAGTAATTTACTTAGAGGCCCGGATATGAATCCAATAGAGTACATGTGGGATGTCATGAAGAGATGACTGCGACAGTTCCCAGACACCAAGACCCCCACACATTTTAAATCACCTTTATTTGAGATTGGTGGAAATTTGGGGTCAGATAGACCAAGATTGAATGAGAACCCTAATTTTTAGTTTGACGGATCATTGCTGTCTGGATCATTGCTCATGGACGGATCATAGACTGGGAGATGGTCGACTAAATGGACTAAGGGAGTTAAAAGTGAAATTTTAGCATTAAGACAAAATAACTCTATTGTTTATCGTGCTTCAGTTTCCGAAGATTTTGTCCGAAGATTTTTCTTGGCAATTAGACAATCATGACATTGAATTTTAAATGTTGTAAAGGGAAAGCTTAAAACAATCTGACATGTGTCACATGTAAATGCGTTTTCCATCCTAGCTGCATAAAAAGTTTTAGTAGCTACACGGTCATAAACAAATCTCACTGCACTGGTTGCAGATCTCTCTGAGAAACTTAAGGCCTTTACTCCGCGAGATACTGTAGTGTAGATAGCTTCACCCAAACTAATCGGCTAGAAGTGGAAACGAGAGCTACGCAAGCGGCAAACTAACATTAAGGTGCAAAATGTCGCTGTACAAACTGGCGATCCTTCTACTAGCCATAAGGGGATGCAAACCTCTACAGAATATTTTTTTCAGAAATTAATAATACTGGTAAGACTAAGAAGATGTTCATTTTAGGGGACCAAACAGTGTACAGATTTAGGAAAATTGTAAATGCTTGTTTTGCTTTTAAAGAAGAAACAATAATTATACCATATGCCTTAGGCAAGGAGGTAACTCAAAATTTATCTAGCATATCTATCATATTAACTCAATGCAGACTTACTGATATAAAAGCCAAGAAACCTAATTCCGTATATTTGAATATTCAGCAACCGGTGCAATCAAACATGCCCTCTCAAGCGTATACCAGCGTCCAGTATTAGCAGACGAGCTACCAGCCAGCATTATACTGTCCCCCACCAGAAATCAGTCCAACAGGCACTACAAGTTCTTCTTCGGCTTCTCACTACAACGATGATTTTTCCCCAATTTCATATCACAATGATAGCCTGGACGAAAGCACACAAGCCAGTGATATAATAGCGACTGCTTTGAGAAATATGTAATGTAAATTATTCCGAATATATTAAACATACCTTAATAATAAATTTACCTTAATAAATTGTTTTAATGCTCTAAAAATTGCCCGACACACTTCTGGTATTAACTGTGATATAGCAGATTAGGAAACACGATAAAAGTGACTTATGCTTCGGTAAGACATTCCTGTAGCTAAATATGTCAACGATGTTACTGCCGGAGCAACCTGACACCTATTTTCCGAGCTTGGTGAAACTGAACGTTCCATGTCGTTGATAGGGTTTTCTTCGACATTTTCTATGTTATCCTGCAAATAAAAGAACAAAATATATTAACAAAACTGTAATTTCAATAGGTTACAAAAAGAAAAAATATCTAATCATGTTATTTCATTTTTTAGATGCCAAAGACAGAAGAGGAATGGAAAACCATTGAGGCGGGCTTTAATACAAAATGGAATTTTACAACGTGTTATGGCTCAAAAGATGGAAAACATGTAGAAATTAGAGCTCCCTCTAATAGTGGAAGTGAATTTTTTAACTATAAAAAACAAGTAGCTTCATATTGTTAGCTATTGATGATCACAACTACTGTTTTTCATACATAAACGTTGGCGCAAGTGGCAATGCATCTTATGGTGGTGTTTTCAAAAACTGTTCAATTCACGAGCAACTAGAAAATGGCCTGTAACCTGAAGATGGAGTTATTGTAGGAGATGCAGCATTTCCGCTTAAGACATATTTATTAAAGCCATATCTAGGCGTTAACCTCAGTGCTGAAGAAAAAATATTTAATTACAGGCTATCACGTGCCAGACGTATAGTCGAAAACGCTTTTGGGATTTTAGTCAGTAGGTTTCGTATTTTTGAAAAGACAATACCGACTAACTTGAATACGGTAGATGCAATCATTTTTGCAACTTGTGCACTACATAACTGGCTAAGAAAAAAATCAAAATCCTATATCACTGCAACTTGTATAGATAGGGAAGATCAAGATGGAAATATTATACCAGGCTTACGGAGGTATGAAATAACTCCCTTAAAAAGTATCTCGAATCAAGGAAGTAATCATTCAGCAAATATTGCTAGAGAAAAAAGAGATGAATATAAGAATTTTTTTATGGACGACGGTAGTGTTCCGTGGCAATTTGGTCACATATAGTATTATAAAAATAGTAAATAATGTTAAACTAAACTTATAAATATACATATTATTTTTCTTACCGTTGTTCTTCGTCTTACTGCCACATTTTTGATAAAGGAATTTAATTCCTCAAACCATGTTACTCTTTGTATATAGACATTTCCCCCAGCGCAAGTATTTCTAATACTTTTTATCTTATTTTTTATGTCCTCAATCGTAATACCTTCGATACCAATTTCGGTCCGAATTTGTTGAAGAGCCGATGTTCGGTTTTGTTTGTTTTTTTATTCCTGGCATCGAATATGCCATAGGCATTCATGCTCTCTATACAGTTGCACAAGCTTTAAAGTTTCATATGCACTAAACTTACGGACCATTTTTTCAAAATCACCCAGAAATAATTACAAAAAATAAACTAAATAATTCAACTTTCAAGACAGCCTTCCTTCCTAAATATGCTACTGACTACCTAGGCAACGTGTTTAGGCGCTGCCTAAACACTGGCGCGGGTGTTGCGGAGCATGGAGGTGAAATCGACTGGCATGAAAAATAGGCGAACCCTCTATTCTCGCCAGTGCAGTCGGCTAGCACTGGACTGGCACAGAATAGTGTCTATACGATACCAGCGCTGGCGTGCCAGTGAGACTGGCGCCAGTTACTGGCATCGTGTAAATCGGCCTTTACGGTATCTTAAGTGTTACGTCATCATATGGCTTCGCTCGAATGGCACAGCTGTCAGAGTCTAGAGCCATATTTTAGCGAGTAAGCGTCAATTGCCTTACAATAACCGATTCCAAGCGATCTATCGGTTTTAACCGCGGTTAAGCCCTTGGTTCACCTTGAACAGTCCCTTTATAACATAACCAATCGTGTCCGCTTGGACGTGTTTGGTTGATGTAACTTCGTAATTTGTCAGCTGTTACTATCATAATTTTGTTTGTTTTTAAATAATACCCCAGACGCCAGTAATATTATATGTTATTAGTTCTTAAACATAAATATCAAAAAAGAAAACTTATTAGCCATAATAAATTTTGTGTCATTTTTAAAAAGGAAATAATTTGTTGTTTGTTTTTTCCCGCACTTATTTCCATATCTTTGACATTTGACGTTTAGAAAACAGCTCCGGACGTAGGTAATTACTGTTCCAAATTGATGACGTATAAAGGGCTAATTGGTGACGTCACGTATCTCAAGCGATTATAACTATAACGGCTTGGACGTGTTTGGTTAATACCATTTAGGAACGGTAATTACCGGTAGACCGCTTGGAATCGGTTAATGTCTTAAGCGTTACGTCATCAAATGGTTGCGCTCGAATGACGTCATGTCTAACAGCTGTCAGAGTCTAAATATTAGTAAATATTAGCTATACCTTTCATCGGTATTGCATACGCTTTGGAGACTGACCTAAACCATGAAAACACCCATTTGTCTAAGTTTTCAAAACTTTTGAGTCTAAATACTAAACTAACTAAATCCGATCTCATACATTTTAAAGATCAGATCAAGAGGAAATACAATAAACAAAAAAGTTACTGGCTTAAACATAACCTCACTCATATTTTTTTTCACACAGAAATAAACCCAAACTAATTAAAAATCAATATAAAAAAAATATCCGCGCAACCTCACCTTTACGTTCTTCACTGTATTTTCTGCAAATCTATTCGCTCTTTTGATAATTTATTATTTTCTGCATTTTTATTTGGTTTGGATGTCTTAACTGTTAATGTATATGAGACATTAATATAAAATAAATAAAACTAATACTAAGAAATATAATGCTTCTACTCTAAAAAAATATCAATAAATTGATATAAATATTTATTGTTTATTATTGTTACAATTCGCGTATTGTAAGAACGCATCCTGCTAAATTGAGGAATTTTCGGACCCTGCGTCACATAAACGTTAATAACTTTGCTTCTATGGCGAATTTTTTTTCTGGGTTTCACAGTTTTATGTGGGAAGGTTAAGGCTACGTGATGATGTAAATTTTTTTAACAAAAAACTGCTTTTTTCGCGAAAACAGGGTCTATGATCGGTGGGGGAAAAGTGACTGAACCGAATTTTCTGAAACTCATTGACGTCAAAGCCCTCCATGAAAGGCAGTGCAGAAAGAAAGCTTTTTAAGATAAACTCTCTAAAAGTGGGATTTTTCTGTGAATGAAAATTGAACTTTTTGCGCGGTACCTCGCTGACTTAAACATTTGTGGGGCCTTAACGGTGACCTTCATGATGATGCGAATAAAACAGCCCTTTTCTACGTGAATGTAGCTATCTTTTTTGTTAAAACAATTTTTTTCAAAAAGCAACTGCTTCCGAGATAAATGAGCTCAAACTTAATTTTTTTTTTTCGAAAAAAAAAAAGTGAATTTTTCGAGAAATAAATTTTTTTCTACTTCTAAAAAATTTTTTTAATTTTTTTTGTTAACACCGTTTGAAAGCTTAATCCTTTAGGATTAAATTGAGGTATTATTCATGACGCTACGTATTATACAGGGTGAGCTGTGTTAACAAATATAAACCCCTTTTTGAGCCTTTTTTTGACCGATTTTTTCTACTTTTCTTAATAACTCTTTATTGGCGGCACTGTTCAAACTTTCAGCGTTTTAAGAACTTTTTAAATCCTATTTTTCGACATACTCTACAACCTTCTACGTAGAGTAGTTTTTGCTCTACACCTTTTTTTAACTTTGACGCTTTATACCGGCATACCTATGACACCTACGAAAACCATTTTTTTTCTGAAATCACCTGGTCACTATCTGGCTATAATCAACTAAAAACCGTTTTTCTTCAAATATTACCGTTTTTCCACAACGCGGTGTTATTTAAGAAAAACCCCAAAAAATAAGCCGTTCCAATCAACCAGTCATACCGTCGACACCACGGGAGCCAACGCATGGTACAATATAGTTAGCGGTCCAGCACCCAATTTTAAAGCATAGGGACGTCGCTATCGAGTCGCACATGGCCAGATGACGTAATCGCGGGGTTTTCGGTATCGTGGCGGGAAATTCGGCCCGTTTGCGCTACGAGTTAGAGAAGGAAAAGCGGTTTGAGAGAAGGATGGAAGATGGCTGGCAACAATTATAAACGCGTCGTGTTCGTCTCGTGACGTCATGAGTTATTTTATTAATGAATTATTAGTATTATGGGGACAATTTTGAACGATTTTTTGATAAATTACTAGGATAAATAAAATGAATATAAATATTAATAAATATATATTTGAAATATACAGAGGCTATAGATATTACGGAACATTTATGAGGATAAAATAGTATAGAAATAGAATTATACGAGGGGTTTTAAGTTTGAGGGCATAAATAAGGAAAATATTATCAATAATAATAGTAATATTAATCTACAGAGTGTTTTAAAGTTTAAGTGCATTAATACGGCGAATATCATTTATAATAAAAGTAATATTAATCTACAGGGTGTTTTAAGGTTTAAGAACATTTACAAGAAAGATAATATTTATAATAATAGTAAAAGCCGCAAGGTTAGGACAAGGTATAAATACCTGGAAAAAAAAAATAGTAATAATAGTTTTATTTTACTTAGGGTTCTTTTAGTGGAGGTTGCTAAATTGGTAATAAATGTATATTAATAGTTTATCAATTTAGAAAAAAAGGACATTGATGCGGTGTCAAAAAAAAGGTGTATTTTTTGTATTATTTTACTATAATACTGATATCACAGCTTTTATAGCTTCAATTCAATAAGTTGATAAATTTTTTTATTCGTTTTTTTTCCTTTAATTTTTTTTAATTTTGTTATAATTGCCTTTTAAAATAAAAATTAAAAATCAAGAAACAAACCACTTTTTCCTATCCTAATACATTGCTTTTTATGGGACCTGATCTTTCTCTTTAGATTGTGACACGTATGAATGGTGGAAAAATTTGTAATGAAGCTTTTTTACTAGTTTCTGAATGGTCTTTAACCAGAAAAAAGAAATTTTAAATTCGGAGCATATTTTGAAAAAATGGTCATTTTGACCCCGGATTTTGTTCGAAAATTGAAAATTGCAAAGAAATAGGGTTTCTGTTCATTTTAGAGTCAAATTGGTAACAACCTTTTTTAAAGGTACTCTGAAGTATTGCAGGATAAAAAAATAAAAAATTTACATTTTTCCATAGGGCTCTTGATAATTCGATATTTAAGTTTTACAGTTTTTTTCAATTTTCTTAGATTCTATAATAGCCAAAACCGATTTATTTTGACATGCGGATACCTCGTAAAATTCCTGAGAACTTTTATTTGAAACAAAAAGTTATCAGAGTTACAGTTAATTTAGAAAAAAATACAAATCATTTTTTCGAAATTTTTCGTGGGTAATAGGGGAGACCGAGGATACAATGGACACCAGGATAGAATGGACATGTTTAAAACTCCCGCTTAATATGTATTTGAAGCGCCCTCATATGGTAAATTAATGCAATAACTACCGAACAATCGTTTGGCATTCGCAAGGTAGCAAGCATTGAGTGTGGTTATTTTTATCGATATTTTCCTGTTTCAGCCAGTCTGTTTGTAACTTTTACGGTAAGTAATGTAACCCTTTATTATTTTCTATGCAACACTTTTTAATATCTAATTATTTTAGTGGTGATGTGCATTATAGAATATGGTTATAAGAAACAAATAATTGAAATTGCTTGTTTAGTTTTCTAGGAAAAAGAATAATTTTACTAATAATTTAGGGTCAATGGGGGATACAATGGACGGATGTCCATTGTATCCCCAGAATGTTTTTATTTTTTTATTTATTTTTTTATTTCAGATGGTGAGAGAGTATAAAAAGAAAACCGACAGGGAATTCCCTGAAGGAGATCTAAGAAGAGCTGTAGAGGATGTCTTAAATAATATTGGTAGCTTGCGAAAAGTTTCGGAGAGGTATAATGTTACTAAGTCTCGTTTAGCTATTTATGTGAAAAGGGCTAGAGAACACGGGATAGAAAATATATCTTTAAAACCAAATTTTAAACATCGTCAAATTTTTTCTTTAACAAGCATTAGCTGAATATTTACTCAAATGTTCATCTATGTTCTATGGATTAACTCCAAAAAAAACTAGACAACTAGCATTTCAGTTTGCGTCTCGAAATAAGCTTTTAATCCCGGATTCTTGGGCAACACAAGCAATGGCTGGCGAGGAGTGGTTTGCCGGTTTTTTGAGGAGAAATCCAGAACTCTCAATTCGAAAACCGGAAGTAACATCTCTTGCTCGTATGACGGCGTTTAACAAAACAGTTGTTGGGGAATTCTTTGGCAAGCTCAAAACTGTTTACAGCCGGCATAACTATGAGGCAAGCCAAATTTTTAATTTAGACGAAACAGGGGTTACTACCGTTAGTACCGCCTGTTGAAAAAATTGTAGGAAAAAAGGGAGAAAAGCAAATAGGGCAAGTAACATCTAGAGAACGCGGTGAGCTAGTAACCCAAGTTGGAATAATTTGTGCAAATGGAAATGCATTACCACCAGTATGGATTTTTCCCAGAATATGTTTTGACGAGCACCGCATGATGTCTGGAGCTATGCAAGGATCTATGGGTCTTGTGAATAAATCTGGCTGGATGACAACCAACAGATAATTTTATTAAAGTTCTTCAGTTTTTCCAACGAAATATCAGATGTAGTAAAAATAACCCCGTGTTACTGATATTGGATAACCATGAATCCCATTTAAGAGATGATGGCATAACATTTTGCAAAGAAAATGGTATGAAGTTTTGACCTTACCTCCGCATACATCAAATAAATTACAACCTCTTGACCGATCTGTTTTTGGACCTTTCAAGAGATATTTTTCCGAAGCTGCCAATTCCTGATGAAACCTCGGACTGCTAAAAGTCCTTTAAATATATCTAACTTTATTACACCAGACAAAATAAGTCCTTATCCAAAGGCGGAACCCCGAAAACCTATGAGAAAAGGAAGAAAACGAGGAAAATGTATGATAGTTACTGACACTCCAGAAAAAGAAGAGTTATTGCCAAGAAAGAAGCCTCCTCCAAAAAAGGTTAAGGAGATTAAGAGAAAAGTTCTAGTAGAAAGTGACTCTAGTGATGAAGAGATAAATGAAGAACTAACAAAAGATTCCTCCTCAGAGTGGGAGGAAGAAGAAGAGACAGTTCAGGATACCCACGATGTAGAAAAAGGCGGTTTCATTGTTGTCAAAGTTCCGGGAAAAACACCATTTTCTGGAAGAAATTATGTTGCTCGGGTAGAACGCAAAACTTTTCGACGGATTTCAGGTTCGATTTTTTAAAAGAATGATTTCATCAAATCGCTTCAAAATTACAGAAGAAGAATCTTCTTTTGTAACATTCGGAGAAGTAATAGCTGTGCTTCCAAAAGGTATTGAAGACAGGCGTCCTCGTTTCAAAGATTCGAGTTATTTTAACGCAGATTTGACAGAATTTAGTTTAACTTAAATAAAAGTTGAAAATTTGTTGCTTCCTAAATAAATATTTACTTTAATAATAAAGACTTTTTGTCTTTATTAGTAAATGAAGGTCCAAAATATCCCCATATCATGTCCATTATTACCCCAGAGCAGGGAATACATTGGACAAATGACCAAAAATTTTTGATCCCGGTTTACAAATATTTTTAAATTTATTTGGCTAATGCTATGTAGTAATATATTATGACAAAAGTGTGTTTATTACATTAATAAAACCTTATGGATAGAGATTTCTTCGAAAAAAAGTTAGAGATCATTTAATCAAATTTGTCCCATGTATCCTCGGTCTACATTACCCCTTTCGATTTTCGACCAAAACAAAAATTATTTTTTTTATTGACTTTTATTACTGGAAATTGTTAGTTTAGGGCTTATTTTAAAATTTGCCAATGCTAATCATTTTAGGGAAAAAAATGGTACGGTGGGAAAAAAACAGTTTTGTTTTGTTTTTCCCACATTTTTACTTATATCTCGGCTTCTATAGTTTCGATTCGTTTTTGGTTTCTTTTATTTCTTATTCTCCTAATGTCAATTCTTTTACTATACTATAAGCTTTCAAAAATAAAAAAAATCGACATAAAAACACGGTTGTCTTATTTCAATACCCTAATAAATGGGACCCTCTTTTTTCTTTATCTTGTGGCACGTATAAATCGTGGAAAATTTATTTATTAAACTTTTTTACTGAATTTTGAATTTGGAGCATAATTTAAAAACGTAAATGAAATGACATTGGAATCTGCCATTATCTGCATACTATGGTGAATACGCCATAACGTTCGCCAGTACAACAGTGTATTATAATTGAGGACTCTGTTTTAGCGTATTTAACCTAGATGGCGTATTATAATAAAATAAGAAGGTGTCATTGAATATTGGTTATATTTATACGAGTTACTTGAGAGCGGAGCGGAGCGTTAACACATCATGGTTCTCTGAAGCATGATACCCAGAAATAAGTAATATTTCAATGAAATTTATTTCTGATTATAATAGATAATGAGACCTTCCCTTTTCTCTCTGTATTTACTATAGATGTTTATTTTTTCGAAGTACTAAAAAAAGAAAAAGTTGGGTAGAGCACCATGCCGAGGCTAAGGTTTGAACTCAGAGTCTTACGAGGATAAGGCAGGTCTCTTCCCCACTGCGTGTTTAGGGCACCTCTTGGATTTTTGTGGACATTTTTATTTGTAGTACTGACAAAAATTTTAAAAATTTCTACTGGTCCCCACGGACCAATAGTTTGTATACTTAGAACATTGAAAGGCTAGAATTAGTAAACAACAACTTTGTTTGAGTCCAACATGTGCACAGGGGCAAGAGGGGTGTTTTGTTTACAAACATATTTGCCGATTCTCTGTTGTCAAGTCGACGCAAATTTCCAACGGAGGAAATTTTTAGCTATATTTTAACAACCATTATAACGTTAATTTAACTTATTTGTGTTGTATTTTATAGGAAAATTTAAAATAAAAAGTATAAATACTACAATTAACCTATTTTAAGAATAAATATAATATCCTTAAGCCAAAAAAAAAACAAAATTATTAACATTATTATCCCTAAAACTGCTTCTAAAAAATTTGAAGCGACAACACCGAAGCTTAAGCGCCTGAGCCATACGCGTAGTGTCATCTGTCAAACGGCTTTTTGTTTATTTTCGGGATTCGTGTATTTTCTTTAATTTTCGGTTTCATAAGGAAAAAGGCCACATTTTAGTGTTTTTTTAAATTACTAGGATGGGAAAAACTTGTGTCGTTTGTGCCGCATCATGATAAAAAGGTGATTCAAGCCGATCTTTTCACAAGTAAGTACCGATACTTTCATAACATCACATCATGGGGTAACCATCATCATAAACGTAGAATAGGGGATCTTATAGATAAACCTAATAAAAACTTGAATGTGAAAGTGTGCGTAAAATATCAAAATATTTATATTTTTAAATCTAAATATTTTTTTGAACATATTCATCTATCAATAGGCTATAAAAAATATAAAACTAGAATTTTGTCCCTGGTTTTTATTACAGGATTTTATGTTTTTTTTTTGTTGTTTTGGCAGAAAGAAGGCATACCTAATACCCATGTACCTATCTATGTATAGTTATGTTTTTTTTAATATAGACATTAGGTAGATAGATGAAATTATTAATTTTTTATTGCCTTTAAAGAATTTTGAAATTTATTTAGATATTGATATCTATGTATAAAGTTAATTTTGTCTTTCCCTAAAATTTGGTCGATATTTTTTTTTTTGTTTTATCACATTGCAACTTACAATAATATATATAGTAATTGGCACCACATATTAATTCATTACTGTAATTTTTTTTTGCTTTTTGAATAAATATCAAATACTTATCATAGATTGCCTAATATATGCCCAAAGGGAACAATGGATTTCATTAATGGAAATCAACACAATTAAACAGAACATATTTGTTTGTTCAGATCACATCCTTAGAAGTGATTTCTTATATAAGGAAGATAATATTATCAGTAGCCAGACTTTATTAAAAAAATCAGCTCTACCTCAAACGTAATTTTTTTTAAAATATATTTTTCTAGTATAAAAAAATTGTCAAAAAAAGGATTAGTGTTACTCATATAAGCTTTATTTATACCTAATACTTATTAAATTAGGTATGTATGTAAAACTATTTTTTTACTAGGATTTCTGATGCACTGGTTAAAAATACAGCAGCCAATAATTCAGTTAATTTACCAAGTGATTTACCCTTCAAAGCTGCAGGGGTAGCTTTCCTGAAGAGTGCAAAAACTTCTTTAGCTTCCAAAATGGTATATAGTACAAACAGTGAAGCTAATATAGACAAGTATGGATAATTAAAATAGATTAATATTCTTGATACACCAAATTTTGTATAATTACAGATCTGATCATTCATCATCAACAATAACTGCATCTGAGATTAATAGTTCTACAGTAACTGTGGGGTCTAGGTCAACAATTACTATTTCTCATCCAAGCCGTTTTTGTTTAACTGCTACACATTCCCTGACTCTGCCAAGGAAAAGGTAATAATACACTCAAAATAGACTACTAGTTTTATGCCATGTATCATCCTATTCCATATATATATCTTATTTAAAAGTGATATAGTATTTTATTGTGTTATATTTGTTTAATTAAATGCAATTAATCAAATGTCTGATATTACAAAGATTCTTTATAATAACATACATTTTATTGATCAAATGGATTATTATAATACATTTTTTAAATTTTTTCTTTTTAATTTTGGTAATACTATATTTTTATGTATATTATTCTAGGGTAAAATCAAAATGATATCCTGAGGACCTAAGCACTGATGATTCCACCGTTTCAAAAGCTAAATCACTTATTACCAAATTATGGAAAAAAAATAAAGAACAAAAAATTAAAATTTGAAGATTGCAATAAACAAATTTGCCCCAAAAAAATTGAATTAGATGTCTCAAGTCATTATTAAAATACTTAAGAAATAATAACATGATTTTCGAAAAAGCCCAACATACTACATATTTTATTTGACTTGTAAAAGTACTTGTTTGTATATTACTACTAATAAACTAATCTAATCTATTGTACATAGTCTTTATTCTTAGGTAAGCTTTGTTTTTTTAGTATAAATTAATATGATATAATATTTGGTATTAGGTATTATATAGGTCACTGTTAAATGTCTCAAAAACCATTGTACAGGCTAAATACTCATAATAAAAATCTTATAACCTATAAAAAACCTGCAACTCCTTCACAATTTGAACATCCTTGTAGTTTTAACTCTTTCTGCTGAATCAATACCGTCCCTTTGAAAAAGTCAGCACCATAGAAGTATATATTATGTGATATAAAGACTCTCACGAGATGTGGTTTTGTCCAATATAATAATAACAATAAAATTTTGCAAAATGTTAATAATTTGTGTCTTAAAACTTTATTTATTAAGAAATCTATAATATTAATAAAATATTTAATTTCCAGAAAAATGCTTTGACAAAAATGGTGCCTTTTATTAGGACCTTCCTCTAACGAAGGCCGTTAAAAAAACACATAAATAGCTCATAAATGGTAATATTACTTATACTCAAACTCTATAATAATTAATAAAAAATTATCAGGTAAATATTTGTTGACGACGTCACTGGTAGAGAGTGCTTGTATCAGTGGCAACAACAATGCGATCGAGCGGCGTTGCGATGCCATTACCGTTTTCTCGTTTTTTCGTACTTTATTTTCATTTATTTAAAGTTAATATTGACTTCGATATAGAGTATTTTATCAAATTTATTTTAAAAAAATGCTTGATATTTTATTAAAGGGGAGCAGTAGTATTGTTTTGAGCCTTCGGAAACAACTGAAAATTTTTATGATATTATAAAGTGATTTTTGCCATTTCTCTATAACCATTTGGCATCATTGCATCAGAGATGTTGCAAGCAAACAAACCTGTCCATAGTTCCACGGCATGCTACTTCTAGCCTTTCAATGTTCTAAGTTTGTATAGCTTCCTTTTGACATATCGAGTTTATTAGCGGTCTCGGGAGACCGCTTAAAGCGCCTTATACGGTGACGTCATGATTTGATCGCTCGAATGAGATGTCTTAAAGACGGTTATAGCCGCTTACTTGCTAAAATATGGCTTAGGGAAAATAATAAATATATACCAAGAAACCTACATCAAATCGAATAAAACGAGTTTAGACGACGATTGAAATTTAGAATCACCCTTCTCGTCACGATAGGATTCTAAGTCGTGATCGTATCGAGATCGAGTCGTGATTTAAGAATCCCAGCCCTGTGTGTCAAATGCCAATAATTTAATAGTTAATTAATAACGTCAACGTTCCTAAATTAAAGGAGGCAATTTGGTAAATCAGTTTAAAAAAGTGTTAAATTTAAAAAATCGTTATTTTTTTTTCTATTTCATATAAGAATTATAAAATATCCCATTATTAAATATCCCAATATTTAAAAAATGGAGGTATTCAGTCCAACGAAAAGATGTACTAAAAATTCTCCACTATCGCTGAGTGAAAAAGTTATTATTTTAAATGTACATGATTGCATAAAACACGATTACCCTAGTTTTACTGTGCAAGAAATTGTTGAAAAATGTTCTCGAATGAGTGGAATTGGAAAGTCCACCATTTTCAAATTGTTGCGGGAAAGAAAAGTAGCAGGTCAAGTGGAATCTCCCAAGCAAAAGCCAGGACGACCTACAAAAGTCCTTGATGAAAATGCTAAATGTATAATTCGAAGAAAAGTTCACTCTTTTTATTTTAAAAAGGAAATACCCACCCTAGACAAAATTTTAATGGAGCTTGGCCGAGATGACAGTATTCCGTTGATAAGTAGAAAACTTTTATGGAAAACTTTAAAAAATATGGATTTTGCCTGGGAAAAGCATAACCGCAAAGCACTTTTACTGGAGAGCGACGAAATTGTTTGTTGGAGACGACAATACTTGA
Source organism: Anthonomus grandis grandis (assembly GCF_022605725.1). Taxonomy (NCBI): domain Eukaryota; kingdom Metazoa; phylum Arthropoda; class Insecta; order Coleoptera; family Curculionidae; genus Anthonomus; species Anthonomus grandis. The sequence continues at coordinate 3,109,360 of NC_065562.1, read as the reverse complement.
GAAGTATCAAGTAGTACCGCAGGGAGCAAAAGAAAGTTTTTTATCTTGATGAGACGTGGATTAACGAAGGTTATATAGTCCAAAAAATGTGGCAAGACAAAAATATAACCAGTGCTCGCCAAGCTTTCATAGAAGGCCTGTCTATGGGTATTAAAGTACCTTCGGGAAAAGGAAAAAGACTTATAATCACACATATTGGAAGCGAAGAGGGATTTTTAAAAGAAGGTCTGCTAACCTTTGAGTCGACTCGCACAGGAGATTACCATGAAGACATGAACTCAGACGTTTTCGAGGACTATTTTGGTGAAATGATAAAATTTCTTCCGGCTAATTCGGTGGTGGTTATGGATAACGCAAGCTATCATTCACGGCGAATAGAGAAGACGCCAACTTCAAGTTGGAGAAAGCAAGAAATTATCGATTGGCTGACTGCAAAAGGTATTGCGTTTGAAGCAAATTTGATAAAAAAAGAACTGCTGGCAATAGCAAACTTACACAAAACTCGTTTCATGAAATACGCCGTGGAAGATATAGCCGAAAAATATAATATAACTGTACTGCGCTTACCGCCATATCATTGCGAACTAAATCCTATAGAACTGATATGGGCGCAGGTAAAAGGATTTGTAGCAAGACAAAACACGACTTTTAATATGAAAGATGTTAAGCTACTGTTTGATCAAGCCATTACGGAAGCGACACCAGAGAATTGGCGAAAAGCAGTCCAGCATGTAATTAAGCAAGAGAACAAAATGTGGGATCTTGACAACCTCATCGATCAGACAGTCGATCCTTTAATTATAATGTCAAGAGGTGATGACAGTTCGTCAGATGACGAAGAAGACTACAATCTATTATAATTTAAAATTGTTATACACTGTTCAAAAAGTGCCAGATCCAAAAGTGACATTTTCAACTGTTTTACTCTACATATTATGTTCAATAAATTTGTGAAAAAAATATATTATTCCATTTAAACAAAAGTAACTTTCTAAAATAAAATAGCATTTAAGTACATTAATTATAAGGTAAAAAACAAGTCCCAGTTGCACGCCTTTGGCGAACCGTTTTCAATGTTTATCAGTGGGTAACAATGGGCAAAACTCATAAATTGACCCAAAACCGGGTGGCACTACCTGCAATCAACGAAAAGAAAGAATTTTACATTGAAACTAATACCCAACTAAGGTAGTGGCATAAAATATTGGTGGATCACCAGGTACCACTTTTGCATACCTAATGAGGTTTTATTGCTCTACACACTTCTGAAATAGAGTATAAGTAAAAATATTTTACATCAATATAAAAAGTGATGAAAATCGTGGTCCAGATACAATATAATTTTTTTTTTGTAAAGAAATGGCCCATCTAAAAATTTTTTTGTTGTAATTTAAAGAATTTAAGGTAAACTTCACAAACAAACCAAAAAAAAATCTAAAAATCGTTGGGTTAAATGTGGTTAATAAATTACTCAATCACTGGAAAGAAACACAATTTCTCCGAAAAACTTTTAATGTAACAGCTTTAACATTACCATTAGATAAACACAACAAAAATCTAACAAATTAATATAACCGTTGATGAAATTACTTTAGAACCTGCATCAATGGAAACAATTCGGGTTCCTAGAAATCGGTTACTCTTCCTTTTCTTTCCCAATCTCCATATCTTGTGGGTTCTGGTCCTTTAGGTCCTCCAATCTCTCCCGTATGCGGATTTGTGTTATCGGGCCAGGGTTTTAAGGGATCCTCTTCCTCGTCAGGATGTTTGGACAGCTCATCTAGTCGGCCAATAGGAGTTTTCTCTCTTAATTTATTTTTGAATTCTTGCATGCGTGGACTAATCTTTTTGTCCGAAAAAAGTCGAACGCATACATTTTCTGAAAATAAAGAAGTTGGTTTAGTTCTTTTAAATTATACAAGGTTTTGGAAACGAAAAACTAAATAAAAAAAAGCTGAAAACAGTTTCTATAAAACAAAGGGCGAACAAAGGCAAGCATATCTTATCCTTATCTGCAACTAGGGAATCCAATCCCGGGTTTACAGAATCCTGGACTTTTTTTACGATACTTTTCGATCCCGGCATCCCGGGTTCAAAAACATAAAATACCCTTTTTTTTTTCTACTTCGCATCATTTTTCCATCTACTTCGACGGATATTACTATTGCCTACTATAAAAAACAAGCAAAAATTCGGATTTTCATATCTTTAAACACGATAATTCGATTGACAGTATTTTGGCACGAATGGTAGCTGTTGACAATATACCATTCTTAAAGTTTATTTCTTTAGTTGATTTAAGAAATTGATTCACTGGAAATGGTATGAAACTTCCGGAGTCTGCAACAACAGTGCGTCAGAAAGTTATTGCGAAAAAGCTCGTCAAACAGGTCTCTAAGAGATCCAAAATGGGTTAAGAAAATATAGTGTAACTTTGGACGAGTGGAGTTCCTTTATATACTATACTATTACAGACACTATTTATAAAAAAAAACTTTAAATAATAAGCACTTAAGAATATTCTAATGAAAATTTTTGATGAAGAATTTTATGGTGAACATGAATTGTCAGTGAACACTCAGAATGGAATTAATCTTAATGGTGAAGATGAATATGAGCTCTCTGATAAATATAATTTAGGTAAAATAAGCGGCAAAGTGAGTAATATTACAAGATATTTCAGGAAATCTTCTACCAAAAATGATCTTCAAAAATAGGTAAAAGAAGACTAGGGTAAAGAGCTTAAGCTACAGTTAGTTTGCAAAACTAGGTGACGCAGTGTCTGTTCGTAATGCGACAGAGATTTTGTTTATTAAAAAAGTATCAAAAAAGCATTGATCGACCTCAATGAAGAATTTCTTAGCGATGGCGAATTCAGAGCCTTGAGGAATTAACTGCAGTTTTGGAACCAATAAAGTAACTGTTGCAGCACTATCTCGAACGGAAACGGATTTATATAAAGCAAAGCTTGCCCTGAAGTTTTTGCTTTAGAATTACAAAAATATCCTTCTTCCTTATCTTTTCAAGTCAGAAAAAACATCCAGTTGAGAATTAACCAACGCTTAACGAATTTCAATCATTTCAAATCATGACCAACATGTTCCACCATTTAAATCTCTAACAGCGTGGACCATCAGGCAAGATTTCTATTCATTACTGTAACGCCTAGAGCTAAATAGTCTAGTTGTCTAGAACACGTTATCGTTATCAGATAGCTCAAATGAAGATGTTACGATTACTATACTGAAAAAACAAAATATCCAAAAACAGTACCGGCCATTGTCTGAAAGGTTGCATGAAGCAATTTTAAAAGACAGTGTAGTGAAGTCTAGAAGCCAACAAGTCAATAATTGCCAGAATCTGGGAGCTCAAACTAACCAAGAGATGCAAATATTTCAAAATGGTGGTCAACGTGGATGCCGCATATAATTTTTCAAGTTCAATACCCCCAACTACTGTAGAACGGGAAAGATGTTTTTCGTCAGGTGGTCAAATAGTAACCAAGTTTCGGTCTGCTATGGCAGATTATACCATAGACAATATCATTTTTTTGAGGTACTTTCTTAAAGAGAAAAAATAGTGTTTTGATTTGCTTGTTTAATTTTAGGTTTATTATATGTTGTTTGTACTTAAATTTATAATTTGTTTTGTGTTTTTTCTGTTTTCTCGTTATGTTGGTCAAAAAATATAAATTTGCATTTTTTGTTTTATTGCTTTTTAATATCTGTTTATGAACTTGAAGTTTTCCTCTCAGGTTAGTAGTAGTAGTAGTAAGGGTGGGGGAGCTAGAGCTCGGCAAGTAGGGCTGAACAGTGCGTTTTCGCCAGAATCGCCCCAGAATCACCCAGCCCTACGCCTCCACTCCCAATGCGCGGTCTTCACTGAGTCGGCCCGTCCTTTTAATAAAGGCTTACACGTTGTTCCAGTCCAGATCTTTAAGATCTTCCGGTTGGAGTGTCGTTGTTTTTTTTTTATTTTCCTTCTCAGGCAACTCCACCTATCACAGATACCTAGTATGTGGTATGAAGTTTCCTCTCCTGTACCGCAATGCGGACAGAGTGGGCTTTCTTTTATACCAAGGAGGTGTAGATGCCTCTTTAGACTGTTGTGCTCGGTCAGAATTCCCACCAAATCTTTGATACTTTGTCGGGTCTGTGTTAGCAGTCGCCTTGCCGTTTTTTTTGCTCTTTAGAGCCGTCATGGTCTGGTATCTATTCCTTGGCCTGTCTACATCCTTCTGTCCTTCTCCAATTCTTCCTTGTTTTTTCCCTGAACTGACAAGACAATTGTCAGTTCGTCGGCCCGCTCATTCCCCTCGACACCTTGGTGTCCTGGGACGCACCCTCACTTCCCTGTGTACTGCAAGTGTTTCCAATGCGTCTCTGCATTCCTGGACTAGTGCTGAGCTGGCCCTGGGTTTCTGAATCGCCTTGAGGGCAGCTTGACTCTCAGAGTAGATGCAAATCCCCCTGTTTCCTTCCAATGCCTCTCGTTTGTTTGCTACTTCGAGTATAACTTCCCTCAGGTTAGGTTCACTTTTTTAAAATATATATCTATCATTACAAAAGAATTCTAGCATTAGAATCCCGATAGAAAAAGATTTAAACCAATAATCCCGAAATCCTGGAATCGACATTTTGATCCGGGATTGGATTCTTTACCTGCAACTCCTTGGATAGGATAAGATACGGCCCTAAAATCTTAAACAGAAAAAGCAGTCGAGTGATACATCATCTTGAAAAATGCTTTCCAATGAAATCATAGAAAGGCACATTCCAGAAAATTCTCCTCTGTTCATCAAGGAAAACAATAAAAGAAAACATATTTTTGAAAAATGTTATTATTATTTAATTAAATGTTCAAAACGGCGGTTATCCAGTTTCAGTAAACTTAGTAACAAGGTCCAAAACATACCTATGCGAAGTTATCTTCTCCGGATGTCTGGCGTTAAACGTGACGGCAGTTTGCCGAGCAAATTGATTTTGGGCGCCATAAATTAGAATAATTTCCACTCTTTCTGCTAGTGTGTAAACCATTTTGGAAGTAAAATCTTCAATTCAACAAATAAATTTTCACTATTCCAAGACTGTCACAAATGTAACTGACGGCAAAATAAATTCTTTATTTTCCTTAGCAACTATAAATAACTAAGCAGGTATAACAATAAATACAGTTCGCTCAGGATATCTGTGTATAAAAGTGTTCAGAATGCCGAGAAATCCACCAAGGAAAACAAACTATGGAACATTTTCCGTGGAAACTATGAAAAAGGCAGTTGAAGCTGTGCTTAGCGGACCTAGCACTAGATCTGTTGCAAAACAAGAAAATTTAAGTTTCCAGACCTTATCTGCGTAAAAAAGTTAGCTTAATCATGCTTACCAAATACATACAATATCTATTTTTAGATATGTGCGAAAGAGAAAATCCAGTCAGGATTAATTGATTCGGTATACACCTAATTATGCAGTAAATAAAGTATTTAATACCGAGCAAGAAAAAATGCTGGCTGATTATATTATTAAAAGCTCTCAGATATTTTATGGGCTCCCTCTTCATGATTGCCGTAAATTGGCTTATGAGCTAGCATTCATAAACCATTTTAAGATGCCTCCGAAATGGTCCGTTAATAAAATGGCAGGAGAGGAGTGGATGAGACATTTCATAAGAAGAAATCCAAATGTTTCTTTAAAAACTCCAGAAGGATGTAGTCTGTCACGGGCCACATCCTTTAATAGGCATAACATTAATATGTTTTTTAATAACTTATGCAAAGCAATGAAAGATTTAGCGATGGGACGCGTATTTTTAATCTTGATGAAACGGCTACAGTGACTGTTCAAAAATAGGCTAAAGTTTTAGCCGAAAAAGGAGCAAAACAAGTCAATAAAGTTACAAGTGGAGAAAATGGCGTTCTTGTAACAACATGTGTAAGTAAGTACTGTAAGTGCATCATAGTAAGTGCTGCAGGAAATCATCTCCCTCCTGCTATGGTTTTTCCACGGGTTTATTTCAAAGAACACATGATTGTTGGTGCTCCGCCTGGTACTTGAGGTCTGGCGTCTCCGTCTGGTTGGATGAATGCCGACTTGTTTTTAAAAGTAACGGAGCACTTTATTAAGCACACCTCTAGTTCGAAAGAAAATCCAAGTCTTTTACTTTATGAAAATCATGAGAGTCATCTATCCATCCAGGTTATCAATCTTGCTAAGGAAAACTGCGTCACTATTGTGACATTTCCACAACACTCGACCAATAAGATGCAACCTTTAGACGTTGGCATTTTTAAGCCTTTCAGTATTGCTTATAATCCTGCTATAGATGCATCATCCTGGAAAGCCAGTTACCATTTATCAAGTTGCAGGTTGTGTGGGGGAAGCATATCAAAAAACAATGACTTCAGCAAATATTACCTCCGCTTTTAAAAAATGCGGAATATTTCCCTTTGACAAAAAATATTTACAGATATTGACTTTTTGCCATGCTCAGTGACTGATAGACCTCAACTAGAACTGGGTAATCAAGCTCCTCCTCGGGAACCAATTGATGATCAAATTAAACTAAACGCAAATAGATTTATAATCCCGGAAGAAATTCGCCAGTTTCCTAAAGCTGAGCCGAGAAAAGAGACTTCCAAAGGTAGACGAAAGGGAAAAAGCATAATACTCACCGATACTCCCGAAAAACTTGAGCTGGAAGAAAGACAGGCTAAAAAAAACAATACCTTCAAGTACAATAGATATACAGAAAAAGAAAAGTGTAAAGCGAAAGATTCAGGACAGTGATGAAGAATGGCATTCTGATGCATCATCTGAACATCTTGAACCTGAAGTGGATCAAAGAGTGGATACCACAGCATTTGAAGATCTGTCAAAATTTCCAAAGGTTGAGGATTATGTTCTGGTTGAATTTAAACCAGAAAACACAAAATCAAAGCCTGTTTACTACATAGGAAAGGTGCTTTCTTGTGTTAGTGAGACAAATGAGGCGAATATGAGTTTTATGGGGAAAAGCCAAAATACTGATTCAAAATTTTACTTTCCCGTTATCCCAGACATTGCCACAATTAGTATTGCCTCCGAATGGTCTTAACTGGTGTTAAGGACGTTAAAATGATTTTACCAAGACCCCTTAATTACGGTCACACTAAGCGACAAAATTCATTTTTTTCATTTAAATTAAACTTTAATTTAATGAATATGCGTTAATCTTCTTTTAAAACATGTTTTCTTACTTTAAAAATTAAAGTAAGCTTAAAGCACGATTTCCTTTGATGTTCTGTTTAAAATCAAAATTGAAATAAATTAAGTTAGAGTTTATTTTGTTTTAATCACTAATATTTGGGTAATTACATATAGTGTCTTACTGTTGCACATGCACGGGTAACACTGAGACAAATGACAACTGAATTTTATGTGTCAAATTCAGAGATCTTAAAACAGGTACTGCTAAATTCTATACATATTGTGTTAATAAAATGATGTAAAAATATAGTCATTAAAAAATTTTGTTTATACATTTAATAGTAATGATATTATAGTAAAAAGAAAAAAAAGTATCTCACTGTTACCCAGTTTCCCCTATATTGCGATATTCTCTGAAATTATTTAAATTATCTGGTTTTTGTGGGTTACATGCAGCTATTCGTTTTAATTTATTCCTTTGACAATACAAGGCCTTTGGTCATCCATGGTTTAATATAGTAACATTTAGTGAACAGGAATAATTTAGTAGTTTTCAATCGATACAGAGATAATAAGGCTCTCTGACTATAAAAATTAAGTTCAGCGGTTAATACATCATACATCGTGGTTGACACAGTCAAAGGCTTTAGACTAGTCACAGAAAACTGCGGCAGCAAAATCACCATTGTTTAGTCCTAGCTATTGGTTGTCGAAAAGATATTGGTCAAACACTTGAAGGATTACTTGCATCCCCATCTTTGTATAAAGGGATAACCCAAGCTTTTTTTAAACAAGAAGGGAAAGTACCTGTTAAAAATGAAGTTGGAATAGCTTTGGCTAAAAACTCCAAAGCTGTGTTTGGGAGATTTAACAGTACTCTCAATGAAATATTATCATACCCCCATGAAGAATGTTTATTTTTAATTTGTCCAAATAATTCCTGAATTTCTAATCATAATTATTCATGTTAATTTATCATAATTGATGTTATGTCTAATATTGCAGTAGTACTCATTTATCCGGCTAGCATCAATCATCATGAGATGATGAGTTGGTTTTGCCTCTTAATTTGTTGACTATTCTCCAAGACTCCTTTGATCTTTTCAATTTAAAATACTCTGTTGATAGTAATTATATTTGGCAGATTTTATGATTTTCCTATATTTATTATAAGATGATATAAGCTGTACATTTTGAGAGAAATACTTTCCTATATAATATAAGACCTTCACATTTTTACTGGATGTTTTGATACCTCTTGTCCAAGGTTTCTTTTCTTTACTTTTTATAACTGTTATGAGAAAAGAATCATGAAATAATACACATAGAGTATTGTGGAATTCCTAAAGTGGATCATCAAACCTTAGGGCATTTTCCCAATGGGACATCATACAAATTAAACTGAATCTTTCAAAATTTCTTTTGAAAAATATACAACCCACCCTTTTTTGAAGTTTACCTTGGCTATAATGTTCAAATGGCAATGATGCAACAACAGCTTTATGATCTGATAATCCAGCATTTACCATATTGCATTTCACACTTTTACTATCAAAAGACATACAGAACCGAACAAGAAAAGACAGGGAATCTAGTAGGCTCATCAACAAGCATAAACAAATTAAAAGAATTTAACAAATTAGTTAATGATTGCACATTGAGATCTAACTTATTTGTATATAGTCTAATTGTATAATATTGAAGTCTCCTGTTAATAATATTGTAGTATTAACTCAGAATTGACTCAATAAAACTTCTAGATTCTCTAAAAAATCTGTAACATTTGTGGATCGTGACCTATAAATACAAATTACATAAAGCCTAATTATTTAAAAAAACACAATAGAAAATTCAAACATTTTGTCCTGTAACAAAAAATAAAAAACTGTCAATTTTTTCACTTTTAAGTCTATTATATAAAGCTTGTTCCACCATAATTAGAGTACCACCATGAATGGTACTTAATCTATCAAATAGCTACTACTACATAACTTGTCATATAAAAAGGTTCAAGGGGTCATAAGAGCTATGGTGGTAGTTCTATTAGCTTCTGTAAATAAAAATGTTCTTTATTCAAATCTATTCAAGTTTTTGCAGGAGAATTCACTACTTACACACTATCAGACATAATAGGATTAATGCAATTTAAAGACCTTAGTTTAATTTTGTGTGTGTTAATGAAAGACATTGTCGGCTACTAAGGCTACCGTGTGATGAAACCCATATTCCCTCAACCCATTCACAATTATTCTTGATTGTGAATCAAAATGATTGTTCAGACAATCTTGAGTTTAGTACAAATGAACTTGAAAAATAATTATTTTAGAGTACTTATTCTTATTGTCAAATCTACTACCACATTTATTTTCAGAAAAACATTTGTAAACCTGCCAATTGATGAGCAAACTTTTTAGCCCAGTATAAGTAGGCAATGTAACATTTAAATCCAAGCATAAGATAAATAAAATTGTCTACAGATGACAAGTTAACAACTGAAAAGAATACTTGCTCACATAAATGTTGAAAGGTAGACTCGGCATGAATATATCCAGACACATGAGTTGAGACCAGAAGATTTCCAAGTTTAGTAGAAAAACCCCCCGGCACTTGAATACCCACATAAAGATCTATCAAGCTCAAAGTCGACCAGCGTCTGTTTCAGAGCAGTTATTTCCCTGGTTTTTTTTCCAAAACCTCAATTAGCTTTTTCTCTGCTAAGATAATATCTGCTTCAAAATCCTGTGTCATGTGCCGTTGTTTTTAGCTTACAGATTTAATTTTAGTGATTTCCTGCTTAAGTTGCTCGATATTATTATTAAGTTCAACTATTTGTGTGTCTTTTTCTTCGAATACCTTTTCAAATTTGTAATGTATGCGATTTCTATACAAATTAAGGATCAAAGGAATTAATAAAAAACCTTAAGCAAGTGATAGTGCGGCACACAGGCCTGTGGAGTCAGTTGATTGTATGTGTTTGCGTTAGCATGAGCCTTAAGAACAGGACAACTAATGGTGTATTATTTTAGAGATAAACTGTTAAATTAAAGGGGTATACTACAGAATTCACAGTACTTTTTACTGTCCCAACTTTTTATGTTATATAAAATCTCTGTTAAGACAGCCCTGAAGAAAAAAGTTGTTACAACTAATACAAATATAATAAGATTAGTGTAAATATCAACATCAACAGGTAAATCTAAACAAACAAATAAATAAATGCCTTATTCAGTCCATATACTTTTAATCATTAAAACCCAAAAATGTTCCAAATTCCTAATCGAACCCAACTGCAGATACCGTAATGGAATTTTCCTTCTGTAGTGCTTGGGAAAGCCATTACTTTTGTCTTGTAGTTAGCTTGTACACAGTTTTAGTTGTTCGTTGTAGAATGTTGAACCAATTCTGATTGAGTATTTAGATAAGTAAAACAATGAAATTAAGTTGGGAGTTTTAGGGCTTGGTACTCTGATTTGTCATGGAATCTAGGAAGTTATTTATTTGTTTATTTCTAAATATGTTTATTTTATTTATGGGTATACATTACTATGATTTACTTTTACTTTTTAGCTCTTAAAGAATTCTCTATATATTCTACAACAAACAGTAATTGTAAATGTTTATATATTACAGCGTACCTGCTATGTTTTTAAAAATTTAGATCAACTTGAAAAGTGTGAAATAAATACTCAACAAGAACATCAGACAATTTATACATACCAGCAGCCAGGTTAACACAAGTTTAAGAAGGACCTGGTATAATAGCTTTAAAAAAATTTAACCATTTCTCCTCCAACTTAAAGGATATCCAAAATAACAAACTTTTTAAGATAAAAATGAAGAGCATACTGGTTGTAAATCCATTTTATTCTCTTGGTGAGTTTTTTGACTGTACTCTTTTATAATTATGTGAGATTAGTATTATGTAGTTTATGTTTCTTTTTAATGTTTCTATGTTAGTATGCTTTTTTCACTATTCTGCCGTGCTAAGACAAGAGGTCGTAAGTGACAAAATTTCGGATTTTAAGATTTTTGCACATTTGGGACCGGTATGATTATTCTGATGAGTATACTAAGTCATAAAGTCGTATGTTAAGTAGAAATGCCCGAAACAGTATAACAATTTTGTCATATCTGCCAAATATTGAGAAAATACTAAATCAAAATGTCGTAGCAGAAATCACTTAGCAGAAATATGATCACTTCTAATAGACTTCTTGAGGCTGAAAATCACTCTTACTCTTGTGAAATAGCTTCCCTTAGAAATTATTTACTGTCTTTTAAAATCTCTAAGACTCCAATGGTAATCCAAGACTCTGATGACGTTGAACCACATACCAACTCTATGTATATGGTGGAACCAACAAATAATTCTGTCAAGTCAAAAGAACCATCTTCATATGAACATAGCTACTCCTATACAAATAAAACACGCCTCTCTTTACCTAAGAAATCCAGAGTTTTTATTTATGGAGACTCTAGTGCCAGACGTCTATCATCTATTCTCAGGGAATTGTCAGGTGCTTGCTATGATATATCAGGAAAAGTAATGACTGGCGCTACTTTTCACAGACTAAGTAAGGACCTTTTTGGCAATGTCATTAATTATAATAGTAAAGATAATGTAGTTGTATGTCTTAACTTAAGTTTTACGCAGGTCACACTGTCTAGTCTAAATAATCTGTTGTTTATAGGAAAGAGTACTAATCTTATCTTGTGTATTACGTATAATTTCAGTCACAGTCGCTTCTACTTTAAGACTCTTAAATACATCAATTCATTCATAAGAAATAAAAACCTATCTGTGAGAGTTATCACTAATGCTTTTGAAGGGCCATCACATCGGCTATCACCGAAATCACTTTGTGATATTTTATCATTATATATATCTACCACTCACTCTGCCTTAAAAATAGTATCAAAAACTATACCTTGTATGGATATAACATGGAATAGTGGACCTCTGGAACACAACAAAACTTTTTTATGCCAAACTCAGTCGGAGTCCATTTTGCTTTAGCCCTTTTAAATATTCAGTCAGTCAGAAATAAATCTGATGAACTCTCTTTATTTTTAGCATATGAAGATAACCCTGTCATTGTTGTTTTGACTGAACATTGGCTCAAACAGGGTGAACCTTTTTTTATAGAAAGTTATGCCCTCGCATCCATCTATTCCCGTACTCAGTATAATCATGGTGGAACTTTGATATTAATAGAGAATAAGTTTTTAGAAAGATATAACTTTGTTGATATAACCAAGTTTGAGTATCTCCTGGAAGAAAAAACTTTTGAATTTTGCATTGTTTATTCTAAAGAATTAAATTTGTACATTTTAGGCCTTTACAGGTCACCCTCAAGTAATTTTAGTAGTTTTATTGATAAATTATATAACATTTTAAGCCAAATATCGGTAAATGCATCACTAATATTGACAGGTGACATTAATGTAAATTTTTTGGACTGCAATAACTCATTTGTCAATACATAGAGTGCTGAAATCTTTTAATTTAAGTTTGCATGTTGACCAACCTACTCGCATCACTGCTAATTCAGCATCACTTTTAGATTATGTTTGCTCTACGCTCTGTGAAACGCAGGTTGCATATAGAATTGTAAATGCCAGGTTGTCTGATCATGAGGCCGTATTATGTTCCTTTCTTCTAAGTGAAAAAAGTGTACCTCAAGAAAAAAAAAGTGCGGAAGGTTGAGCACTAGAAAAAATTTCTGTAAGTTTAAAGAATGTTGTAATTCAATAGACTGGAATGGTATCATACTTAACAACGGTGCTCCTTTTGAGAGTTTCCATTCAACTTTAGTGGATGTTTTTGAGTCAACTTTCCCCATGGTGACAATTAGGGAAAAAAAGACCCTGGTATAGCAGGGGTCTATTAGTTTCTGGTAAAAATCTTCGGTGTTTGCACTCCATAAGAAAGTTTGCCCTGGACAACTCCAAATTCATATCCTACTTTAATAGATATCGCAAAATTTACCGCGATACAGTGAAATTGGCAAAAAAATTATACTACTCAAGTAAAATAAACCAATCAAGAAATAAGTCTAGAGAGTCTTGTAAAATTGTTAATGACTTACGAGGCGAACGTGGGAACCCTTCTGTTTCTAATAGCACGGTGTCGGCCGAAACACTCAATCATTTTTTTCCAGAGTATTGCTTTGGGTCTTTCAATATTATTGCCTCAGTCTGTTAGAGATCCGCGCTCATACTTACACAACATTAAGGTGCCTGAAACATTTTTCTTTAGACGAACAGATTCTAGTGAAATAATGGAAGCTCTATCCTCAATGAAAAATAAGAACTCCTCTGGATGGGATGGGCTGTCACTAAAGGTCCTAACAGCGCTACCGCTACCAACCCTTGATTCTTTGGCTGAGGTGTTAAATGTTTCACTTTCAAGTGGGTCCTTTCCACATTTACTCAAGGATGCCTTGATTATACCATTATTTAAGGGTGGAAACTATGATGACCCATCAAATTTCAGACCCATAGCCCTGCTTCCCAGGCTTGGCAAGCTTGTAGAAAGATTGGTAAAAACTAGGATGATGGAATTTCTGAAACGGCATAATGTTCTTAACCATGAGCAATTTGGTTTCCGGACGAAACTGGGTACATCTGATGCTATTTTCAATTTTTTGGAGAGTCTGTACATGGGGTTGAACGCTGGGGAGAGTGCGGCGGCGGTGTTCTGTGACTTATCTAAGGCGTTTGACTGTGTAAGTCACAGAATACTGCTGCAGAAGCTAGAAACCTATGGATTCAGAGGAGTTGCTCTCGACTGGTTTCGTTCTTACCTATCTGGAAGAACTCAAAGGGTATTCTTTGACAATGATATGTCATCCTGTCTGGATATGGACTCTGGTGTACCCCAGGGTTCTGTTCTTGGACCAATATTGTTCCTGCTATATGTCAATGATATCTCTCAAATTCCAATTAGGGGCAAATTTACTATCTTTGCGGATGATACAACATTACTTTGGCATGACACTGACACCAAGAGATTAAGGAATATCGTTGATGAAGATTTAATTCTTGTAAAGTCATGGTGTGAATCTAATAGATTAACTTTTAATATTTCTAAAACTAATATTTTAACTTTTAAATGTAACCGTGGAACTGTCACTTTGCAAAACGAAACAATAAGTCCTTCTGAGACACGCAAATTTCTGGGTCTGACAATTGATAAGCAATTAAAATTCGAAAATCATATCTCCTCTTTATTAGGGAAGTTATCATCCAACTGTTATGCTATTAGAGTAATAACACATTCTCTGGGACTTGATGTGGCCAAAATTGCCTACCATACTCTTATTGAGTCTTATCTGAGATACGGTATTGTGTTTTGGGGTGTGTGCTCTCAGTATTTGTTCAGCTCTCTATTTATTTTGCAAAAAAGAGCCATACGCTACATGTGTGCAGCTCCCTTTCATAGCCCCTGTAGGCCATTATTTTTAAAACACTCTGTCCTGACATTTCCATGCCTTTTTATTTTAGAGACTGTTTGTCTTATCCACAAAAAATATCGCCATCAGCTTGGTTCCCCCTCCTCGGGTTACAATCTCCGAACAACCTTCTCTTTACCTCTGCCTATCCCAAAAAGTGAGCAGATTAAGTCCTCTTTTGTGTACAGGGGCAGAAGGCTTTTTAACCACCTACCCCTTTATATAAGGCTAATAAATTGTGAAAAACGTTTTAGGAAAAATATTAAGAAACTCTTTATCTCTCTCTATTCTGTAGACGAATTTTTAAATACAATTTTTTGACAGTGAAGAGTTTTGCGCAGCGTAATGTGAATTCTTACTATCCTTTCTTTGGGTGTGTTCTATATTCTATGTATGTAAGAATTGTTAAAATTTTTATATTTTTGTAAAAGATTATGTTGTCAACTATCTTTAAGATTTTATATAATGCTTTGATGATGTTACGTAACAATAAAGCTATTTTTGACTTTGACTTTGACTATTTAATGTATACAAAAACAAAATGTACTATGTGTCACTTAAGACATATTAATTGAGCTTATTAAAAAATAATTTGCAGTAATACAAGGTCGAAATGACTTATCTATCACGCACAAACGTAAAGACGAACGTAAGAGACTTTTCTTCCCGATTCATACTAAATAAAACTGAACCAAAACCCTACCTTTCTAATATTTGTGAAGTAACTTTTGTCAGAGGGTGTAGGACATTATTGTATAAAACAAACTTCGAGAGTGCTTTAATTGAACTGGACTTACTGCCAAAGCACTAAAAAAAGGTGTTCCTGAGCCAGAAAGAAAAACTATTCCTAGAGGTTAGCATAGCTAGAAAATCAGTATAGCTAGAAAACAAAATCTTATTCAGAAACTAACAGCAATGGGTATTTCAAAGGGCCGACTTCTGTTTTGGCAAAGTTTGCCTGAAAATCAGGAAGAAACCAATCTGGATGACTAAACTGTTTATTATTATAATGTTAAGGATTTATATATTTATTTTTGATTGACGTCATATTCTAATAAATACGAACTAATAAATGTTTCTTCTAGTTTATATTGTGTTATTTTATGTCCCACTGAAAAATTAAATTTTTTCTATTATCTTTAACCATGATAACAATAGCTGTAATTGCACATTGTTGATCATTAATATTTTATAATAGTTTTTATTGGGTTTTACATTATCATTAATAAGATAGTATGTTGTAACTTCACATAATATTTACCTATAATTATATATCACTAAGATAATATGTCATATCGCAACAATCCAAAGTCAAAAAGTCGCAACTGACAAAAAGACAGGTCAATTTCAATTTAAAAAATCTGAATATTTACTTAATCAAAATGTTGTAACTTTCAAATATCTCCACCAAGGTACCATATATCAATTGATTTATACCTCAAATCAGGGGAATTTTAATTTTCCACTTAGTTAAAAAATTATGAATTTAACATAATTCATTAAGGATTCAAATTGTCATTGAAAAAAGGCAAATATATTCGAATTTAAAATTTATTACTTACGACCTCTTGTCTTAGCACGGCAGTATTACTTTCAAATTACTTTACTGATATTGACAGTTCAAATACATATATTTTTCTGTCTATGGAATAATAATAATAAATAATGATTGTATCTTTATTTTGGAAACAGTTTGCTTAGTTTTTAGAAAATATAAACAGGAACTCCACTTAGGAAGCCACTATAATACGTGACAAAATTATTTGTTGAGGCTACCCATTCCTCATTTTGAACTTGTCCATAGCTCCTATCATATATGGAGGTAGAAAGCTGTTTAATAAACTTCCACTAGAAATAAGACGACTTAAGACTGAAAAAAGCCTACGTACAAGGATGAAAATATTTCTTGCTAGTAAAGTGTACTACAGTTTAAGTGAATTTTTTAATGATTAGCATTTAATGATTTTTCAAAGTTTTATATTATTTTATTTTATTTTAAATTAGTTTCTCGTTTTTATTCCTTTAATGTACAGTCTATTGGCTTTGTCTACAACTTCTATCTTTATATTGACAATAAAGCATTTTTGAGTTTGAGTTTGAAAAGAGTATTTTATTGCTAATAAATTTATTATTATTCTTATTGTCAGATTCTACTGTTATTGTAGATGTAAATTTTCAAATATGCATTTGAAGAGTTTTGACTATGTTTTCAGTGGTTAAGTTTGGTTCACTAAAATTTAAACAGTCAAACAAACTTCCATTTTTTAAATTCTCACTTATAAATTGTCCAACTTTTGAAAGCTTTTAGTCCATTTATTTACAAAAAAGAGCTTTAAAAATAGCAGGTTTCTCTAGCCCTTTGAATGATAGTTCTTATGTCTATTGAAAGATAGAAAGTTCAATGATATGCACTTACCCAGTCCTGGTGTTAGAAAGAAATTTTTGTTTAGGTTTTTGGAATGACCAAGAATATACCTAAGAATAGTCATTACAAAATATATATTTTTCTGTTTTAAAAGTAGTTATGTTTTTCCTCTTGTTGACCTAAAAAAAGATACATACACCACTTAAAAATGGATAGTTATACTTAGCAGAGTTGATGAAACCGCTTACTTTTAGCAATATTTGGAAAAATTAGGGAAACTGAATTCCCCTGGTTATTTGAAAACAAACAATCAAAATGTGAAACAAATAACAAATGTCATTTAGGGAAGGTGAGCCAACAATAGCTGTATTCGATTCAACGGCCAACGCCGGTTTTGATTCTGGTTCACAGCTATCAACAGAATATTTGACGTATTTGGTTACAAATAATGACGTCTACACATAACCAATACCAAACCACCCGAATACAATGCCGGTCTGTAGAGATGTGCGGATAGTATCTACTCGATACTTTAATATCTGATACATGCGAAGATTCGAAGTAATCGAATCCTTCGACCCCAACTACTCGTTACTCGAATACTTTTTTAAATCCCAAATTTCCATGTCACCAGTGGCTACTTATGCGTACTAAATATATTTTATAAGTAAAATATGGCAATATTGTTAATAAAATGAAATAAACCGCCGCCGATCGGCCCAACAATAATTAATCAATAAAATAATACCTATTTATATTTACCCGGCGTTGTCGCCACGTACTTACTTGATACTTCGATACTCGATACCTTGTTGTAGGTAAAAGTATTTGAATTCGTCCGTCGTGCCCGATTACTTGATTACTTTTTATTAGCATAAGTATTAAAGTATCAAGTAAGTGTGGCGGCTGGCGAGGCAGGGTAGGTACCGAGCGGCGCGGCGGCGGTTTGTTTAGGGTGTGTCTCAGTTTATTTATAATATAAATAATGTGATAATGACGGACGGCGGTCATAGTCATAAATTATTATAGATATTACAGGGAAAAGGAATTATGGTTGTTTTTTTTTTAAATAATTTTGTTTATTTCCTAAGAAGGCGTTATTTTACTACCTACTTATTTAATTTTAAAATTTATTATAAGGTAGACAGGTTAAAAACTTATAGGGAACTCAAAGAAGTGGCTCAGTTTTAAGTAAGTTACCGTGGCGTCAAGTTTTATTAAAAGTTTAGTTTTACGTTGTTTTGAATTTGCGTGATGTCTGATAAAAAAAGAGTAAAGTTTGGTTGCATTTTACTGTGGTCAGCAGTGAAAAAGCTAAGTGTGATATTTGTAAGAGTGTGTTATCTTATAAAGGCGGAGCCACGTCAAATTTACAAAAACATTTAAAAGCAAAACATTTCTCAGTGCTTCACGAAGATAAAAGTATTAAAAGCAATAAACTGGCCAATGTTCCTAATGTTGAATCTGATCGAGCAGGATGTTTAACTAGTTTAGATATTGCACAGGTTGGTGATAATAATAATACAAATGCCTTAAAACCTCAATTTGCTGGAAAAGTTCCTGCACGCAAGGTTTATTCCCAAGCCAAAATTTATACTCTTTCTGTACGCCCAGCATCCGTTTCTAGAACAAAATTTTTAAATGGAATGGTGTTAAACATGATTTTGCAAGACTTGCAACCATTTTCTGTCGTCGGAGATAATGGATTTAAATCTCTAGTAGCTGCTCTTGATCCCTCTTATCAACTACCATCAAGAACAACTTTTAGTCGAGATTTACTAAGCCAAAAATATGATGACGTTGTTTTAAAAGTAAAATCTTTATTAAATGAAGCAGAGTTTATCACGCTTACTACTGATACTTGGACGTCACGTTCTGTTGAAAAGTATATGGCGGTAACTGCCCATTATGTAAATAAAGAGTGGACACCAAAGTCATTGTTGTTGGGTTGTTTTCATTTTGAAGAAAATCATACGGCTGAAAATATCAGAAACAAGCTATTACATATTTTAAATGAATGGAACATTTGCAGTAAAATTGAAGCTGTTGTAACTGACAATGCAAGAAATATTACAGCTGCAATAAGGTTAACTGGTTGGCCAAATCTACCATGCCTGGCTCATACTTTAAACCTTGTCGTTCAAGATGCCCTAAAACAGCTACAGCCATTGCAAAACAAAGTTAAAAAAATTGTAGAATATTTTCATCGCAGTACCACAGCAGCAGGAAAACTCAATGAACTTCAAATGCAGATGATAAGTAAAAATCTAAAATTAATTAATGATGTTGTAACTCATTGGAATTCAACTTATTTTATGTTTAAAAGGATTTGTGAAATTCAGATACCACTTGAAGCAGCTATTGGCATTTTACATAATCCGGTGGAGGCATTAACTGTGGATGAATGGTCGCTCTTAAAACAATTTTGTGCTCTTTTAAAACCTTTTGAGGAGGTGACAAGAGAACTTAGTGCCGAAAGAAGTATAAGTGTTTCTAAAATAATACCCTTAATTGAAAGCTTAAAACTATTTTTGGGCGGGATCCAAACAGATGATAACGCTGCCTTAGATTTAAAAAACAATTTAATACAAGGCTTAAAAACGAGATTTAATCGAATGGAATACAACACTATACTTGCAAAAGCAACTTATTTGGATCCCCGTTTTAAAAAAAAAGGTTTCAGTGACGATAATGCAGTAGTTCAAGTGAGAGAACTTTTAGTTTCTGAAATATCGATGCTTATCAAAAAAAGTAATGAAGCTACGGACATGCAAAATATGTCAATAGATGAAGAGGATACTGTGGAAGAGGAGTCAATCTGGAAATGTTTCGATGCGAAAATATCGAAAAATACATCTACGGTAGCTACTTCAATTATTGAAGATAAGCAGTATACCGAAGAGCAAAACATTAAAAGGAATGACCCGTTAAAATGGTGGAAAACAAGGGAAGCAGTGTATCCAAATTTAGCAGAGTTGGCACGAAAATACTTAGGCGTAACGGCAACTTCTGTTCCAAGTGAACAAATTTTCTAAGGCGGGCCAATTAGTATCAGATCGCAGGAGCAGAATTAAACCAAAAAATATAGAAAAGGTGATGTTTTTAAACGGCAATTCACAACTTCTCTAAATTCATTTTCCGAATTTTTTACTATATATTTTCCTATACCCATTAGAATTAGATATTCTTAATTATTTTGTTTTGTGTTGTTTGCAATTATTACATTTAATATATTATTTTGATACAAATGTTTTTCTAGTTTATTTTAATTTTTATTTCGATAAATATTTTAATACCATTATAAAAGTCTTATAATTAACCCCATTTTATACTTGCATAACTGTGTTTTGTTTTGGGTAATGTGCATTTTGTAATATCTTACTGAAACTTGATAACCCTCTATTATACTCAAAAAATATAACAAACGCCAGAGCAAGCCCTAAATTTAATATAGGTATTCATAAAAAAATCTTAATATTCGTCCGTATATTTACTAACAACTAAGAAGTATACAAGTAATGATTACTTTGTAACGAATACAAAGTATCTGATACTTCAAATCAAAGTATCAGTATCTACTCGATACTTATAAAAGTAATCGTTGCACATCACTACCGGTCTGGTTCGAGATATGACAAACCAAAAGTAAACAATGACGTCATTAAATGTAAAACGAATACGGTTGGTATCACTTCGGTTAACCGAAACCAGAACTAGGGATGTGCGATACGATACGATTTTCGCGAGTACCGGTATTTTTTCTTCTGATACTCAATATTTTGTACCGGTACTTTAACGTACGATCCGTTTGAGTCTTAGAACATTGAAAGGCTAGAAGTAGCATGCCGTGGAACTATGGGCAGGTTTGTTTGCTTGCAACATCTCTGATGCAATGATGCCAAATGCTTATGGAGAAATGGCAAAAATCACTTTATAATAGCATAAAAATTTTCAGTTGTTTCCGAAGGCACAAAACAATACTACTGCTCCCTTTTAATAAAATATCAAGCATTTTTTTAAAATAAATTTGATAAGATATCGAATATATTGAAGTCAATATACGTTAAATAAATGAAAATAAAGTACGAAGAAACGAGAAAACGGTAATGGCACCGCAACGCCGCTCAGTCACATTGTTGATGTCACCGATACAAGCACTCTTTACCAGTGACGTCGTCAACAAATATTTACCTGATAAATTTTTATTAATTATTAAAGAGTTTGACTATAAGTAATATTACCATTTATGAGCTATTTATGTGTTTTTTTTAACGGACTTCATTAGAGGAAGGTCCTAATAAAAGGCAGCATTTTTGTCAAAGCATTTTTATGGAAATTAAATATTTTATTAATATAATATTATAGATTTCTTAATAAATCATGTTTTAAGACACAAATTTTTAACATTTTGCAAAATTTTATTGTTATTGTTATATTGGACAAAACTCAGTTTTACATCACTTACTTATATCACATAATATATACTTCTATGGTGCTGACTTTTTCAAAGGGACAGTATTGCTTCAGCGGAAAAAGTTAAAACTACAAGGATGTTCAAATTGTGAAGGAGTTGCAGGTTTTTTGTAGGTTATAAGATTTTTATTATGAGTATTTAGCCTGTATAATGGTTTTGAGACATTTAATAGTGACCTATATAATACCTAATACCAATTATTATATCATATTAATTTATACTAAAAAACAAAGCTTACCTAAGAATAAAGACTATATACAATAGATTAGATAGTTTATTAGTAGTAATATACAAACAAGTACTTTTACAAGTCAAATAAAATATGTAGTATGTTGGGCTTTTTCGAAAATCATATTATTATTTCTTAAGTATTTTAATAATGACTTGAGATCTAATTCAATTTCTTTGGCGCAAATTTGTTTGTTGCAATCTTCGAATTTTAATTTTCTTTATTTTTTTTCTCTAATTTGGTGACAAGTGATTTAGCTTTTAAAACGGTGGAATCATCAGTGCTTAGGTCCTCAGGATATCATTTTGATTTTACCCTAGAATAATATACATAAAAATATAGTATTACCAAAATTAAAAAAATGTATTATGATAATCCAATTGATCAATAAAATGTATGTTATTATAAAGAATCTTTGTAATATCATACATTTAATTAATATTAAATATTTTAATATTAAACAAATATAACACAATAAAATACTATATCACTTTTAAATAAGATATATAGAATAGGATAATACATGGCAAAAAACTAGTAGTCTATTTTGAGTGTATTTTTACCTTTTCCTTGGCAGACTCAGGGAATGTGTACCAGTTAAACAAAAACGGTTTGGATGAGAAATAGTAATTGTTGACCTAGACCCCACGATTACTGTAGAACTATTAATCTCAGATGCAGTTATTGTTGATGATGAATGATCAGATCTGTAATTATACAAAATTTGGTGTATCAAAAATATTAATCTATTTTAATTATCCATACTTATCTATATTAGCTTCACTGTTTGTACTATATACCATTTTGGAAGCTAAAGAAGTTTTTGCACTCTTCAGGAAAGCTGCCCCTGCAGCTTTGAAGGATAAATCACTTGGTAAATTAACTGAATTATCCACTGCTGTGTTTTTAACCAGTGCATCAGAAATCCTAGTAAAAAAATAGATTTACACAGTTACCTAATTTAATTAGTATTAGTTATAAAAAAGCTTATATGAGTAACACTAATCCTTTTTGTGATGATTTTTTTATACTAGAAAAATATATTTAAAAAAAATTATCTTTGAGGTAGAGCTGATTTGTTTTATAGTCTGGCTACTGATAATATTATCTTCCTTATATAAGAAATCACTTCTAAGGATGTGATCTGAACAAACAAATATATTCTGTTTAATTGTGTTGATTTCCATTAATGAAATCCATTGTTCCCTTTGGGCATATATTAGGCAGTCTATAATAAGTATTTGATATTTTATCAAAAAGCAAAAAAAATTACAGTAATGAATTATTATGTGGTGCCAATTACTATATATATTATTGTAAGTTGCAATATGGTAAAACAAAAAAAATTATCAACCAAATTTTAGGGAAAGACAAAATTAACTTTATACATAGATATCAATATCTAAATAAATTTCAAAATTCTTTAAAGGCAATAAAAAATTAGTAATTTCATCTATCTACCTAATGTCTATATTAAAAAAACATAACTATACATAGATAGGTACATGGGTATTAGGTATGCCTTCTTTCTGCCAAAACAACAAAAAAAAACATAAAATCCTGTAATAAAACCAGGGACAAAATTCTAGTTTTATATTTTTTATAGCCTATTGATAGATGAATATGTTCAAAAAAATATTTAGATTTAAAAATATGAATATTTTGGTATTTTACGCACACTTTCACATTCAAGTTTTTATTAGGTTTATATCTATAAGATCCCCTATTCTACGTTTATGATGATGGTTACCCCATGATGTGATGTTATGAAAGTATCGGTACTTACTTGTGAAAAGATCGGCTTAAATCACCTTTTTATCATGATGCGGCACAAACGACACAAGTTTTTCCCATCCTAGCAATTTAAAAAAACACTAAAATGTGGCCTTTTTCCTTTTGAAACCGAAAATTAAAGAAAATACACGAATCCCGAAAATAAACAAAAAGCCGTTTGACAGATGACACTACGCGTATGGCTCAGGCGCTTAAGCTCCGGTGTTGTCGCTTCAAATTTTTTAGAAGCAGTTTTAGGGATAAGAATGTTAATAATTTTGTTTTTTTTTTGCTTAAGGATATTATATTTATTCTTAAAATAGGTTAATTGTAGTATTTATGCCTTTTATTTTAAATTTTCCTATAAAATACAACACAAATAAATTAAATTAACGTTATAATGGTTGTTAAAATATAGCTAAAAATTTCCTCCGTTGGAAATTTGCGTCGACTTGACAACAGAGAATCGGCAAATATGTTTGTAAACAAAACACCCCTCTTGCCCCTGTGCACATGTTGGACTCAAACAAAGTTGTTGTTTATTAATTCTAGCCTTTCAATGTTCTAAGGTTTGAGTTTTATGCAGTACCTATCGTATCCCGTATCGAAGAATGCTATGAAATAAATTTAATTTAATCAAAAAGATACCACATAAATTAATATGAATGAAGCAGTGAAGCACGGATTTACTCCTGTTTCCTTCTGTCTTTCTGTTTATGTTTATCCAGCTTTGTTTTGGTTCCGATTTTGGGATGATTCTAGAACTGCGCAGAACTCGTTGCGCCGTAAAGTAAAATCCGGAATCGCTCCCGTGTCAATTCTGCATGGTATGGAACCCGAACGCTTGACGCACTGACAGTAAACAACTGATTCTGATTGTTTATTTACTAAACACAACTTGTTTTGAAATTTTGAATATTGCTTATTGCTTTGGTTTTGGACCTTTATATTTTTTTAAACATTAGGACTGGAATAAAAATGTCAATAGATTTGAAAAAAATCAATAGATAATTCTTAGGTTAAGTCACAGTATAAAGAACAAGACAGTAGGTTCACTCTCTTGCGGCCGTTTGAAGTAGGGACTTCTAAACAGTGCCGACTTTTTTTACGCGGTCGTAAATCATTATTTAGTTTCGACGGCAATCCTTTACGATACGGGGGGTGTTTGAAACATTTTTAATAAGGAATATTTTCGTACATCGCGGCGGCAGCGTGTAATATATGGAATTTTTTGAAATTAAAGGCACTTTGTATTATTGTTAAAATGAAATTGAAAGAATATTTTTAAGTATCTCTTTTGAACAAATAACTGTAAGAAAAACACTTGGTAGATAGCTTTAAAATTAAGTTTATTAGAATGTACACAATTAAATCTTAGCTTTACGTTCCTTTCATGCTCTTTTCTTAACTGACCAAGAAACTACCTACCTAATATTACATACACTTAATTAATAATAACTTCGTTAATATACCCATTTTTTAAATATTTAATAAAATTTACATAATAATGTGATAACAACACTCAGCATATGGAACTCGGTAAGAGTGAAATATAAAAAGGCAGTTAAATAAAAAAAACTTATTAAATGCCTAATTATTTGCTTTTTAAATAGGGGATGAAAGAACAAACCACTAAAATTCAAATAAAACGAAAATAGGTGTTTTACAACCTAGAATTCATATAAATATTCAAAATAAATATAGTTTTACATTGGGGATTATAGTACACATCAATATTTTGAAACTTAAACCCTTAAAAACCACCCTTAATGACGAAAAAAATGCAGTTTTAAGTATGGTTAGACGGTATAAGTGGCTAAAATTTATATCATTCAAATGGTTGCAATGCAACTAATAATAAATCGGATAGCTTTCACTATTAAAAACCACCACTAATAACAGAATATTACCAAAAATTTTGCATTTTTTTAGATTAAAATCACGATTTAAAAAAAATATGTACTCTAAATCGCCGACACTTTTTGAATTTTTTTGTAGAATCTCAATTTTCCGAGATATTTAAGAAATACTGAAGAAAAGCGTGTATTTTTTTCTGTAAACTAATCCATTTTTATTTAAAAAAAAATGTATATCCCCTTTTACTCCTGCAGCCATCTACGCAACATATCGCCGGCATTTTTAAAGTACAAAATTTCCGCACTACGCTATTATAGTTCTAATATTGAAGACGCCCCTGTATAACGCAGTCACCACCGGGCAGCAAAAAAGAGTAGCATCAGAAAGCGAGTGAGAAAGGCAACATTTTGGGCGGCGCTTAGAGTGATCTTTCTATTCTAGTTTATGTTCGGTGGTTAAGTGAAATCTATCTACAAGAAAAACAATAAACATTAACAAAGCATAAAAAATAACTTATTTAGTTCTTCTTCTACCTCTTCTTCTTCTCAAATTTGGTGAAGTCGAGTAAAATTGTAAGGATATATTTTTTGCGCATGTGCGAACTGCTTGATTCTGAATTGATCCCTACTCTCGAGCAGGGACATTTGGATGATTCTAGGACAATTCTGAACCGGTCCAAAACACCAAACTTTCAATTCGGAATCAATTCTAATTTTACCAAAACGCATAAAACAATCTGCGCATGTGCAAAACAATTCTAGGACGATTCTAACAGGAACCAAAACAAAGCTTCCGTAGTGTTGGCAGATGCAACCCACCACGCACGCAATTGGTGTTCGACGGTCGATGTGTTGCAGGTTGCAGCTATATGTTCTATGATCTATCGTATCGTATTGACTTTTGTTTTATTTGAGGAGAAGCGAGATGCGAAATCTTGCTGTGTTGAGAGAATTCCGGAATTCCCCAGCTTTTATTTTTCATTCTTTTGGCCATCTGAATCTGAATTATATTTGTGAAGTGAACAGTTTACGGAAAGTTTTTATCAAAATCAATGCCGGCGGAACCGGAACCTGCAAATTATGCTTGGCTGAAGTTCTGAAGGGACCACAAATTTAAGGAAGCATCTTACAAGGCGACATCCAAAGTACAATGACAATGACAATGTGGAAAAAAATCAAATGGCAACTAACAAAAAAGAGGTAGATAGGTACTTAGAAAGTTCTAAATAATTATTGCTTCCTTTTATTTTTTTATATGAGACTATGACCCCTATGAGATTTTGAGTGGATATGTAAATAATGCTGGGTGTTTTGTTTTTCGGGGACCAGCTTTAATAAGTGTGTTGTTTTGAATCGTTTTATTATTTTTTAGGTTTTTCAGTTGGAGTGTGGGTTGGATTTGCAGAATTTGGAATTAAGGGCTTATGAGGGATGCACTTAATGAAATGAATCCTATTTTTTACATATGTCAAATTTTTTATTCAACTTTTTACAAACTTTTAAATTACCTACTAGCAATTTGTCAAGACAAAAATCCCTTTTTTTGAGAAAAAGTTTCGCATGTACACATAATAAAAAATACCTTTTACTTTTAGACATCGATGAAAAATACTCCTGAAATTTTAGAAAAAAGTTCTTCAGGAACCGTGGCAAGTAACTCTGCAAATCAATACAATGCTAGTATCAGTGACAATAATACTGCAGATATTGAATCCATTTTATCTACATCAAGTTCATTCTCGCAATTCCGGCCAAGAATATCCGATACTTTTGCTGCAATAAAGTCGTATTCAGGTAATACAATTTATTGTGAAATATTTTATGAAACATTTTTCATAATTATTGGCTATTTTTATAGGTGGAGAAAAATCTGATCGAGTCACTAATGCCATAGTATACATGATAGCGAAGGACAACATGCCTCTTAATACCACTGAAAAAGACGGTTTCAGACATTTGTTAAAAACTATTGCACCACTTTATAAAATACCTAGCAGGAAAATGGTAACGAAACTTATTGATAATAAATATGATATTTTAGCGCAAATTGTGAAAAACAGGTTAGAAGGGATTGAAAATTTAACTATTACATCTGATATATGGACCCACACACTCGACACTAAAAGTTTTTTAGGAATAACTCTTCATTTTTATTATGAAAATAATTTAAATAGTATTACAATTGGTGTTCATGAATTAAATGAGAGTCATACAGGAGAATATATAGGCAACTGTTTAAAAAACATATGTGAGCAGTGGAAAATAGACCTCGTAAAAGTAACTGCTGTTGTCACGAATTATGGAGCCAACATGGTAAAAGCAGTTGCAAATATTTTTGGAAAAAGTAAACATTTACCCTGCTTTGCCCACGTCCTCGATCTTGTTGCTTCTAAAATAGTTGTTGAATCCGACAATATTAAAGGTATAACAAATAAAGTTAAAAATATTGCAACTTTTTTCAAACAAAGCGTAGTGGCTGCCTTATCGGCATTTATATTGAGAAATGCTCAACCCCAAGAGGACATTTTAAAATTAGTTCAGTCAGTTCCTACGAGATGGAACTCAGTTTATTATATGCTGGAAAGGTTTTTAAAACTCTCAATTTATGTAGCACCAATATTGCTAGAAAATAGAAAGGGTCCATCTATGATAGACGGACTGGAAATGGAAACAATTAAAGATGTCTTGGAAATTTTAAAGCCAATTGAAGAAGTGTCCAAGGAAATATGTGGGGAGAAGTATCTCACAATATCAAAAATAATTCTCGTTGTTAACTGCTTAACAATGAGAATGAAAAAACTAAAGCCTTCAACAGAAGCAGCAAACGCATTACTTCAAACCACACTGATCAAACTTAAACATCGATTTGGAGCAATAGAACAAGTGTCTTTGCTTGCAATCTCCACACTTCTTGACCCCAGGTTTAAGAAGTTATATTTTAACAATATATTGGCCTGCTCTCAAGCTATAAAATTTATAAGTACCACATGTAAAGATGATATTTTATGCAACGAAACCATTGCATCAGTTCAGGTTGAAAACGAGAATTTAGAGGATACTAATATTTGGTCACATCATAAGCAACTGGCAAATTCATTAGGCAGTTCAAAAAACGACATGGACCGATGGACGACGCTCTCTATGCTGACTTAAAAGCATATTTAAATCTTCCTACAGAGCCGCTAGAAACGGATGTATTTTTATATTGGAAGAATGTCATGGCACGCAATCCCCTAAAAAAAGCAGCAATAAAATATTTATCAGTAGTAGGGACTTGAGTTCCATCTGAACGCCTATTTTTAAAGGCTTATGCGATAATGGATGAATGTCGTAACAGACTTCTTGGAGATACACTTTCAAGGCTATTATTTTTAAATTCGTTAGAATTAAGTTACTGGAATTTGTAATAATTTTTCAATTTCTACAATAATTATTTTTGTCTTACGTTTTAATGTTTTCTGTTGTTCGGTTTTAATTTAAGTGACGACAAATGTCAAATTTTCACTTGTAGTTATTTCGAAATAAATGCTGTTAATAAATAATATTTTAATAAATAATAGTAAAAATATCAGTATTGACCATACCAGTCCGCGCTAATTTAACATTTTTAAAAAATATATATATTTAGTTAAATCGTACCGGTACTTGGAATATCGGTACTGAACTTGTCGATATTGACCAACCGGTCCTTTTTAACCAACCGGTCCTTTTAAAACGATACGATACGATCCGAAATACCGGTACTTTCCTCAGTATCGCACATCCCTGACCAGAACCAGCGTTCGCTCGAATATAGCTAATGGGTAGAGATGGGTCATATTCGTATGATCCTTAGTAGTGCTGGGACATCGAAAAGTAACATCGATGCTTTAAAAACATCGATGACCGACTTTATCAAAATTAATAATAGACACATTACTTTTAAAAATTCGAAACTTAGTTTGGGTCTGGATACAAATGCAAAAGCTTGTATGTATCAAACTATTAAAAATTAAAAATACATCACGAAACTCACGAACGAAAGCACAAACCAAAAATGACTTGGCACCTGTCAGTTGGTAATTCTCGGGGATTTCCAAGATTCAACGCTTTACCGACAGAGGAATCCCGCATCTCACTAAAAATATCTGTTGACCTTTTAATTTGGGTAGTGGGTAAATGATTTTACCCCTGTACTTTTAGATCATTTAACATACCAAGTTCCTCAACTTCAGCCTGAAGGGAGGCCACCTCAGACTTTGACTCATCTGATTTAGGAATTTTTATCTCATTCAAAAGACATTACAATTTTTTTATTTTGTTTATTAATTGAGTTAAATATTTGTAAAATATTTAAAAAACACTCAAAGTTGGTCATACATGGGTGGCCCGTTAGCCAATTCACCTGCCGTGTTATCAAATTCGGCACAAAGACGAACGACATCTTACCTTGACGGATTCACATTGATCACAAATCCAATTATGGCCGTTTGTTTTACGTACAGTTGCCACAATTTTCATTGAACTAGGTGACGGAAAGGGCTGCACAACCCCTGTGATACCATTTTTCACATAAACTACACTGAAGGGAGCTTGCATTCGCCGAACAAGCACGATGACACATAGCACATTTTTCATCGTCGGCCATATTTCTTTTTTTGGCAAGTATGTCAAAAAATTGTATTATGAGTGTCCATAAGTCACTAATTGAATCTGTAATTGTTGTGGCATATTACTCTCACGAGATGTG